>NC_081417.1:65779445-65968254 GCF_949786415.1 Peromyscus eremicus
CATCTACTGAACCCTGAAGCCCAGGGGTGCTCATTCTGAAGGACCGATGCAGATCGGGGCAGCGAGAGAAAGGAGAACCCAGACCTCCCAAGCCTCAGTCCTTGCTTCAGACCCTATGAGTCCTCCAAGCCGACGCTGCCTCTCCTAGGGGACACAGCGTGATTCAGGTTGTCCCACCCGCAGCCAACCTGACAGAAGCAGCTGCTGCTTTGAGGGAAAAAAAAAACCCAACAAAAATTATGATGAGCACAGAATTTATAATCTGGTGATTTCAGCAGATATTTGTATGCGTTGCTGAGGTCTGCACTTTCAGATCGATACCACACTGTATCTTTTTCAAATTATTATTCTAAGCTTGCAAAATGGAGTTTATTACTGATGTAAAAATAATAAACTCAGGAATCATTCATTATTTTTCCCTCTCAAGAGTCTGCCTAGGGTTTAAGGAATTGAGAAAATTGGGACTGGAGACATGGCTCAGAGGTTAAGAGCACTGACAGCTCTTCCAGAGGACCCAGGTTCAATTCCCAGCACCCACATGGCAGCTCGCTGCTGTCTATGACTCCACTTCCAGGAGACTCAACACTCACACAGACATACATGCAGACAAAACACCAATGCACGTAAAATAAAATAAAATAAAATAAAATAAAATAAAATAAAATAAAATAAAATAAAATAAAATAAAATAAAATAAATTGAGAAAGTCTAAGACAAACCCAGGATTTCTGATGAAGAGATTGGGGGGATGGTGGGCCCAGTGGCTGATATGGGCAGACTCATGGGGGCGGGTGTTGGGAGGTATTAGTTCCTTTTCTGGAGCTGTGACACAGTTACCTGAGTGAAGGACTTTAAGGAGGATGATCGATTTTTCTCTTGGTTTCAGAGCGTCCAGTTCATGGGGGCTTAGACACAGAATCATTGATGGCAAGAGTGTGCGGCTCTTCAGAGGGAGGGAGGCTCTTCAGAGTGGATGGAAAGCAGAGAGAACCAGGAAGGAGTCAGGGCAAGACACACCCTAAGAGACATATCCGGTGACACTTCCTCCAGCTAGCCCCATTTTCCAGTGCTCTCCTGTACCAGTTGTTCTTTTCACGGTTGTGATCAAATACAATGCAGCTTAAGGGAGGGTGGGGTTTCCTTGGCACACGCACGTTTCAGAGGAGACCATCCACCATGGCCAGGAAGGTGTGGAGCCTGAGGAAGCCAACAGGAAGCAGGACTGAGCTAGAACACTCTAAGGCCAGTCCTTGGGAAGCCACCTTTACCAACCAGGTCCCGCAACCTCTCCAAAAGAGTATCAGCAACTGGGTACCAGGTCTTTGAACTCCTGAGCCTGTGGCAGAAGTTGCAGATTCAAGCCTTTGGGGAGGACAGGGTCTATTCATTTTGTGGTGCACGGAGGAAAATCTCAGGGGCGGTGGCCGATGGAGGCTAAGCAGCCTGGAACTTACTTAGGAGGGTTACAGTGTTTTCAAGACAGATGAGATATGGCAGAGACAGCATTTTCCATGAAGAGTGGGGACAGATCTCAGCTGTTTCTTGCTCTCTCAGCAGAAACGGAGAGTCGGGTGGGGAAGAAAAACATAGCAAGACACGGAGTGGTTTATAAAGTTCATCTGGCACTAACATTCTGCCTGCCACCACGTGCCATAAAAGTTGTTAATTTAATCCAATTCAGTTTAGTTCAAAGACCCCAGTCACTATGCTGAGCCCAGTCATAATGGTTTTACTAAGGATGGCCCCATAGGCTCACATACTCAAATGCTTAGTCACCAGGGAATGGCATTATCTGAAAAGATTAAAAGGATTAGGAGTTGTGGCCTTGTCGGAGGAAGCGTGTCATGGAAGTGGGCTTTGAGGTTTCAAAAGCCCATGCCAGGTCCAGTCTCTCATTCTGCCTGAGGATCACGATGTAGCTCTCAACTACTTCTCCAGCATCATGCCTGCCATGCCTGCTTGCCATGCTCCCTGCCTTGATGCTAATAGACTAAACCTCTGTAAGCAAGTTCCCAACTAAATGCATTATTTTATAAGAGTTGTCTTGGTCATGGTGTCTCTTCACAGTAATAGAACAGTGACTAAGACACCAAGCCTATTCACTAATTCCCCTACCATACTTCAGGCCCTGGGGATCATCAGAAAATGGTGGTCCTTAGCCTATATGGATGTGTACCTGTCATGTTTGGGACTGAGTTGGGTGGGAGTGATGCTTAATGTCAGTACTGCAGTCCAGAGAGGAAAGGAATTATTTCTAAGGCAATGGTACAGCCAGGAAAGCATAGTAAGATATAAATGAGTGACATAAAACTTCTATCATCCCTTGGTTATTTTTACAGACAACAGTTGGGTTGGCTCTGGAGTTGATGGGCCTGCTGGACATCTGGGCTCACTGCAATGATGAGGACCTCTTGAGGTGGGTGAATGGATGAGGAACCTAGGGGCTCATGACCCATCCCATTTAGGCACTTACCATTTGAAACAGGCTCAGACATCACCAATGACACATTGTCCTCTACCATCCCAGGGAGCGTGCCTTTGATTTGAGCATCTCCGACTGCTGGGATCTGTGTATTTAATAATGAAGCAAGATCACTCCTGTTGTGACCTCACCCCATTGTTTAGTTTTAGCCTGATCCCTGGGTATCACATGTCTTGTCTGTTCCCTTTGTCCTGCTCCTTGGACACTTGAAGGTGATCAAGTCTCATGAGACACTGAGCCTGTTAATCTCCAGCCGATGGCCCAGATACCTCAGTCATTGGGACTTCCCTGTATCTGGTCCTGTCCCCACCCTGTTCTTCAACTCCGGGTGCCTCTTGACTTCTCCTTGTCCCTAGAGTAGGACACAGCATGCTAGGCTCAAGGTGGACATCTTCTGGAACAACCCACTCCTTTCCTGCACATTTCAAGGCCAAGAGCTGCTTATACATTAGACATGGGACCTTATGAGCAGTGACCTGCTTCCATATAAAGTTTCCTTATTTCTCTGCCCACATGGGAAAGGGATGGGAAAGGCATGGCCTGTGGGAAAGGTTTTGATCTTGTGTATTTTCACCCAAGAGCACTGGTGGTAGGGTAGTTTGAAATGCAGAAATCTGGATTCATTCTAGACCCATGGAAATGGAGATCCTGCTCTAGTCAGATCTCTGTGGCATATATGTTTTTTCTTTACCTTTAATGGCCCTTCGGGGTCATGTTTGGCTCAGCCTCTCAGGCATAATGTTCTTCCTAAAACTCCACACTGGCCATGATGCTAACACCCTGTAAGCGCTCTAGTTTGGATGGTAAATGTTTCCTAAAGCCTTGTGTGGAGAAGGCGTGGTCCCTAGATGTGTTTTTGGGTGATGATGGACCCTTTAGTAAGTAGGGCCTGTAGCACCAATTCTAATTGGTCTTATTAATAAAAACCCGGAGCCAGATATCAAGGTAAATGCTGAAAGATCAGTAAAGGAGCCAGCCACTAGAGAGACTTCTTACCTCCAGGACTTCTCAGCTGAAAGGGGGCAAGATCCTGTCTCCACGAATCCTCAGATTAAATGCAATGAGCTGTTGTCTCCTCCTCCTTATATTCCTCTCTCTGCCCAGCCATATCACTTCCTGTCTCCACCTCCCTAGTGCTGGAATTAAAGGCGTGAGATCCCAAGAGGTGGGATTAAAGGCGTGAGGCTCCACTGACTGGCCTCTGTTTCTTTTGGAATGGATCAATCTCATGTAGCCCAGGGTGACCTTGAACTCCTGATCTTCCTGCTTCCTCCTCCCAAGTGCCTGGCTTCTGTGGCTAACTAGTGGCTGGCTCTGACTTCTGACCTTCAGGAAAGCTTTATTTGTTAGAGTACAAACAAAATATCACCACGGGGCCTAGCAGACTAGGTGACCGGGGCATTTCCTTGACGGGACCACAGTTCTTCTTTCACTTTCTGGCTGCTCTGATGTAGTAAGCTTTCTTGTCGGACTATCTTGGACTGGCAGCCCACAAATAAAGACCTGGAGACTTATTGTTAATTATGAAAGCTTGGCCTTAGATTAGGTTTTTTTCCCAACTAGCTCTTATAACTTAGCTAACCTGTATTTTTTAAAATCTGTATTCTATCATGTGGCTCAGTTACCTCTTCTTAGCATAGCACATCTGATTTGCTCCAAATCCTTGGGCCTAGATTCCTCCTCCTCTTCCTCTCTCCCAGGAAATCCCACCTATCCTCTCCTGCCTAGCTATTGGCTGTCCAGCTTTTTCCTGCACCAATCACAGCAACACATCTTCACATAGTGCACCAACAGTCTGCAAGACCCTGAGATGAACAGTTCTTTTCCACTCCATGCACTCTGCCATAACGTTCTGCCTGGCTACATTCCTAAGAAAGGGAGCCGAGTGACCATGGGCTGAAACCTCTGGAACTGTGGGCCAAAAGGACCCTTTCCTGCTTTTAAGTTGATCCTCTTGGGTTCCTGGTTGCTTCAGCAGAACGCTGACTGACATTCTTATTGGTTTCAAGATAAAGTATAAACCTAGGTATCAAGATTTGGCCTGGATCTCTCTATACGCTACTCACCTGTCAACGTCCCTGCTCCTTATACCAAGTCCCACAGTGATCCTCAAAATGCCACTCTTTCCCAGCTCCGTGTCTTTGTACACTCTCTATTCTCTTTCTGGAATTCCATTCATGAACCTTCTCCCCTGAGAAACTCAGCCTCAAGCCCATTCCTCGGGTGCTGCTGACTTATGCGGAGTCCCATTTAATCCTTTCGGATGGCTTGTTCTGTGGTGATATAGTGTGTACCCTAATAAACCTGCCTGAGGATCAGAGGACAGAGCCAGCCACTAGATTAGACACAGAGTCAGGCAGTGGTATCACACACCTTTAATCCTATTACTTGACAGCTCATGCCTTTGCTTGAGAAGCACACATGCCTTTAATCCCAGGAAGTAATATAGCAGGGTAGAACAAGGTATATAAGGCGTGAGGAAACAGGAACTCACTCTCTTTAGGCTGAGGATTTCGTAGAGGTAAGAACTGGTGGCTGGCTGTTCTGCTTCTCCGATCTTTTAGCCTTCACCCTTATATCTGGCTCTGAGTGTTTTATTAAAGGACCATCTAGGATTTGAACAACATTGTTCTATGTGTCTGATTTACTGGGCCATGCAGTGTCCACAGAGTGGTGTTATTTCTGAATGTATCTGTGAGGGTGCTTCTGGAGGAGATGAATACTGGAATCAGTAGACTAAGGAGGGTGCCTGGTATTGGTGGGACTTTGCTGATCTGGTGAAGGCCTCAATAGAACCAAAGACTGTATAAGAAACAATTTTTTCTCTCTGCTTAGCTGTCTTTGGGGTGTCGGGCTTCTCCTGCCTTCAGACATAGGTTGTGGCCGCACCATTGGCTCTTCTGGGTCTTAGGCCTTCAGATGCAGGCTGAAATTGCACACCAGATTTTTTTGTTGGGTTTTCAAGATGCCAGCGGTAGCCCTGGGACTTCTGCATCTCCATATCTGCATGAGCCAAATCCTTCTATAAAATCCCCCTGTTCCCCTGCACTCCCCAGCACACTTTTATGACCTACATTGGACTGTCATCACAAGTCCACATGTGCTTTTCTCACCAGACTGGAGTCCCTGGGGACAGTCTACGTCTGGTCTGTCTCAAGGTACTTGATAAATGCTGCATTGCTAAGGCCCTCATCAAAGGTCATGGTGTCCTCAGAAGAACTCACTGGAGGGAAGGCTGACGGAGAAAGTACATTCTTCCTATTTACATGCTCCCCAGGCAGGGCTGTGACCCCCTCCCGTTAATGGTCCCCAGAGAATCAGCCCTGACCTTAGGACAATAGCAGCCAGTGCCATCCCTGGAAAGCGCGCTGATTAAACATTCTCTGCCTTGCTACAAGCCGGGTGTCAGTCCCAGGAAGCCCAGGTGGAGCTTCATTGCCTGTTTGGTAGTTTATGGTCTGGGCATGGGGACAGGTCCAAATGACCTGTTAACAGGTCCTCCATATGGTTAAATTGTCACTAGGTCGGAGTGGGGCAGGGACACCAGGCACAGCAGAGGACCCAGCACAAGCAAGGAGCTGTGTAGAATGTCCAGCTGGAACGGAGAAAAGAGCAGAGGCTGCAAAGGCAGAGTAGAGGCCGGAAGCCAGCAGGCGCAGCACCCAGGCTGCCCTGGGGTCGTTTGGGTCACCATTGGAGCGGGGTCATGTGTCAGGGCACCATTTGCTCTACAAACAATTTCTTGTTAAAAATTAGAAAATATTTCTTCCTATAATTTCTTTTTACTCTACAGATGGTGATTTATATGTTTAGAGCAGTTTTCTGGCACAAAGGAGTGAAGGGCCTTGTTCCTACAGGGTTGATCATATCGTCCCATTTTCATTTTTGATGGAGGAATACATTTTATAGTTGAGAGCTCTAGCTAATGAACATATTGAGAGGGGAATGCAGTTCACAGACGTACTCTCAACAAGTCCGTTTTAAGGTAATTCCCTTTGCGCCAATCCGATGTGTTTTACACAGTGGCAGTGTGGTGTCAGTGAGTCAGCTGGGTAGCCGAGGTCACCTGCAGTTAAGCTGGATGACCAGAGTCCAGTTCCTGAAACTCCTTGATGGAAGGAAGTAGATTCTGGGTTGTCCCATGACCGCCACATGTGTGCCATGACATGTGCTCACCTGCTCCCCACGTAAAACAAATAAATGTAATTTTAATTAAAAAGAGAGTTAAAAAACTGGTATTATAAGTAAAAAAAAAAAAAGACAGAGGAACCAAAATCACTGTCCAAAATGTCTTTGAAAACATCAAAGGAATTAAAATTCATTTGAAGAAAAATTAAATGATGATTAAGAAAAATACATTCTTGATGGCAAATAGAAGAAATTGATGCCAATATCTCTAAAGAAGGAAATATAAGAAAATAAAACAAACAAACAAAAAATAAAACCAGAAAGCTACTTTATTTATTTATTTATTTATTTAGTTTGGTTTTTTCAAGACAGGGTTTCTCTGCGTAGTTCTGCCTGTCCTGGAACTCACTCTGTAGACCAGGCTGGCCTCGAACTTAGAGATCCCCCTGCCTCTGCCTCTTAAGTGCTAGGATTAAAGGCATGTGCCACCATGGCCTGGCTCAGAAAGCTACTTTTAACTTATCATCAGCACAGTTATAACTCATGTAAAGTTCAAAGTCAGTTTCTTTCTGTTCATTTCCTTCTCTCTCTCTCTCTCTCTCTCTCTCTCTCTCTCTCTCTCTCTCTCTCTCTCTCCTCTTGTGGGATATCTGTACACCGTGTGAAGATATATTGCTGTGATTGGTTTAATAAAGAACCAAATGGCCAATAGCCAGGCAGGAAGTATAGGTGGGACTCCTGGGCAAAGACAGAAAGTAGGAGGAGATGATCGAGGCACAGGGGAGATGCCATGGATACATGGAATAAGTCGGACACACAGAATGGGAGAGAGGTAAAAGCCACATGGTAGAAGGTAGATTAATTAAAATATGGTTTAATTTAAGTTATGAGAGCTAGTGGGACAAGCCTAAGCCAAGGCTGAGATTTCATAATTAATAATAAGTCTCCATGTCGTTAATTGGGAGCTGGCAGCCCAATGAAAACTCTGACTACACCCTCCCCTCTCTGTTTCTTCCTTCCTTCTTTTTTAATATTTATTTTATTATTTATGTAAAGGGGTGTGTGCCTGTGAGTTTGTGCACACGTACAAGTGCCCACGGTGGGGAGAAGAGTGTGTCAGATCCTTTAGAGCTGGAGCTACAGACTGAGCCTCCTAATGCGGGTGCTGGGAACTGAACTCAGGTCCTCTGCAAGAGCAGCAAGTGCTCTTAACCCCGGAACCATCTCTCCAGCCCCCTCTTCCTTTCTTCCTAAGACAAGATCTCACATAGTCCAGGCTGGACTTGAACTCCATGTGTAGGTAAAAAATGGCTGTAAACGTCTGCTCCCCTGCACCAGCCTCCCACCTGCTGGCTCGTGCTCCCCCCCCCATTCCAGCCTCCCACCTGCTGGCTTGTGCTCCCCCCCATTCCAGCCTCCCACCTGCGGGCTTGTGCTCCCCCCCCATTCCAGCCTCCCACCTGCTGGCTTGTGCTCCCCCCACCCCTGCCTCCCACCTGCTGGCTTGTGCTCCCCCCACCCCTGCCTCCCACCTGCTGGCTTGTGCTCCCCCCACCCCTGCCTCCCACCTGCTGGCTTGTGCTCCCCCCAACTCCTGCCTCCCACCTGCTGGCTTCTGCTCCCCCCACCCCTGCCTCCCACCTGCTGGCTTGTGCTCCCCCCTTCTGCCTCCCACCTGCTGGCTTGTGCTCCCCCCCACCCCTGCCTCCCACCTGCTGGCTTGTGCTCCCCCCCCATTCCTGCCTCCCACCTGCTGGCTTCTGCTCCCCCCACCCCTGCCTCCCACCTGCTGGCTTCTGCTCCCCCCACCCCTGCCTCCCACCTGCTGGCTTCTGCTCCCCCCCCACTCCTGCCCCCACCTGCTGGCTTCTGCTCCCCCCCACCCCTGCCTCCCACCTGCTGGCTTCTGCTCCCCCCCACCCCTGCCTCCCACCTGCTGGCTTCTGCTCCCCCCCCTGCCTCCCACCTGCTGGCTTCTGCTCCCCCCCCACTCCTGCCCCCACCTGCTGGCTTCTGCTCCCCCCACCCCTGCCTCCCACCTGCTGGCTTGTGCTCCCCCCATTCCAGCCTCCCACCTGCTGGCTTGTGCTCCCCCCACCCCTGCCTCCCACCTGCTGGCTTGTGCTCCCTTGCTGGGTTTATTTGATGCTGGAGATTGAATCCACGCCTTCTTGATGCTGGGTAAGCACTCTACCGATGGAGCTGCATCCCCAGTCCCCAGATCAATTTTTTCAGAGGAAATATTGGATACAACATTGTTTTAGAAGAACAGTTTACAGTGTGAGAAACACTGACTCTTCATTCTTCAAAGTGGCATGTGTAATTTGAAGAATGATGATGAGCTTGAACTCCAAATTTCTGCTTGAGGCTTCGTGGAAAACTCACCATTGAAACTGACTGCTGTGCTATTGATGGGCACTGGCCTGTGAGGAATTAAAATAAAATAAAAATAAAAATAAAAAAAAAAAAAAGAAACTAGTTCCTAAATGCTCCTGTGGACGTTTAGCATTGCAATTCACCAAACATGTTTCTGAATACTTTCTCCTAACTTCCAGAGTGTTTAATGTTGCCCGTATTGGCTGCCAGTAGGGAGCACAGTTCTTTTCTTTGTTGTTGTTTTTAGATTAAAGCTCATTTAAGATTATTTACAATTTGTGCTCTATCAAATCTAGCTACCATTTGATACCATTTCAAGGAAAAAGAAGACATTGAAGCAAGTGGGCATTAAAATAATGATAAATTTGTTTCTTTGCTTTTGATTTTTTTTCTGAAACAGTGTCTCACATAACCCAGGCTGGCTTTGAACTCTGGGTGTAGCTGAGACTGACCTTGAACTCCTGAGCCTCCTGCCTCCACCTCCTGACTGCTGGGATTACAGGTGTGAGCCACCGCACACTACTGATTATCTGGTTTTTGACAATAATTTGAAAGTATGTCTTAAGCCACAGTTTTCCTAAAAAGCAGAAATTGAGATGGGAGTTTGCTGGGGGGTGGTTCATTTTGAGAAGGCAGCCCCCGAGAGTGGAAAGGAGGAAGGAATAGATCCCATCTCTGTAGCTGGCCACCTCTGTGGGCACCTGCACCCTCTCTTCCTGGGACCTTCTGGGAAGTTGTGTTCTATACACCTCGGGGGCAGGAGGACTGATTCCCACAAGTGTCCGTCCTCCATCAGCCAAAGGTTGCCGACCTACCCCAGGTTAATTCTCTGGTCCTTTGAAGTTTGCATGCTGATCAGAATGTCTTACCTGACCACAGCAAGAAGCCCTCAGGGCAGAAAGCAAGAGCTGTAGGCAGAGGTGGGGTAGCCATGAGCCACTACGATTGTCCACCTAGCTGCCTCTGAACTAGCTGGAGAGAGAAGATGTGCAGGCAGACGGAGTAACCATTAGGACTGTCCCACACGTGATACTGAAGTATTTTATAAGAAGTAACTACAGCCTGTTTTAAGTAACTATGAATAAAAATTACATTTTTCTATTCATTTAAGACACTATAAAGCTGTGCATAGTGGCTCATGCCTACTTTCCCAGCACTCTTGAGGCTGAAGCAGGAGAATAGCTCTGAGTTCCAGGCCAGCCTGGGCTACTGTATGACTTCTCACATCTCTCCAGAACCCGTTCTGGTTTGATATATGTACATGGCACACAAAGCTTAAGTACAGAGCTGCTTTTTTTTGTGTGTGTGAATTTCGAGTATTCTCTCACGGTTGAAAAACTTATCCATTTTATACAAAACGACTGTTATTAAGAAGGAAGTAATAACATATTCAATATACTCATCTAAAACTTGCCCTGGGGGAGTCCTTATTTTGATTTGCGGGAAGATGCCATGCAGGCTGGCAGCAAGACCGCTGAGCACAGAGCTGTGTCAACAGGGCAGAGATGGATGCTCTGCCACCTTCGGAAGGAAGCCTGGGAAGCGATGGCTGGACCGACTTTTGTCATTTCAATACTGGTAAGACATCACTCAGGAGAGCCTGCTGTCTCATAAAGGAACACCTCACTGCAGGAAGTCTGTACTACCGTGAGAATATTCTATGTTCCATATTCCCTCTCCCCTCCCTTTTAAATTATTTTTGGTTACAGATCTCTGCTTGACAAAACTGCTCACTCTTTATTGCGAGTGTCTGTGTGTCGCTCAACAGGGAGGGCACTGTTTCCCATGAACTTGAACCATAGGGCCTGGAAATACTAAAAGGCTTCCCACAAAAAATCTCTCTCGTCCCAGAAAGACTCCACATTGCCCATAGGGTCTAGAACCCTTTGGGAGTCTGCATATCAGATATCCTCCTTATCAGATATTTACATTATGATTCATAATAGTAGCACAATCCTAGTTATGAAGTAGCAACGGAATAATTTTATGGTTGGGGGTCACCACAACATGAGAAGCTGTTTTGAAGGAGAGAAGCATTAAGAAGGTTGAGAACCACTGGTCTAGATGCAGCAACTTCTCTTTGGTGATCAGGGCGAAATGGCTTTTGTGAGCATGAGAATCTCTTCCTTTGCTTCTCGGTTTAGTGGAAGGAGCCAAAACTGGCCAGATGGCTTCCAGTTCAGTGGACCCTCTGTTATGCCCATTGCTGGCTGTGGTCTTTCCTTGGGAATCAAGGTTTTTGTCTCTGAGAGCCCAAAGTGAAAAGGATGGAAATAAAAAAGTCCCTTGTTCCCATTAAATGTTGTAGTGATATGAGTCGTGTCTCCTTGCCTGGATTTCCTGGGTGTGGGAGAGACAGTGCCCTGCACGGACTGAGCACAGGAGCCCCACTCTGCAGACTAATATCCCAGTCTTACAAAGACTTGTCACTCAGCTGGTACCTTAAAAAGTGACTCCAAAGGTCACTTGCTGATCTATCAGGCCTGCCGATTCAGGGTGAGGGGGACTATGTTAGATCAGTGAATTCGGGATAATTTCTGGCTGGTCACCAAAGCCCTTTCTTTTCCTGCTGAGGCCTTGAGCTGGGAACTGAGGCCGAGCTCACTGCGCTCTTTCCCAGCTCGGTCAGTGTGGGCAGAAGTAGATAGCCAACCCCAAGGTCCTCAGCCTGTTTCTTCTGTAATGTCCTATCTACCTTGGTGGCCAGCTGATCACTGGCCACCTTTCTTTCCACAGGTGCCCGTCTTCAGGTGACTGAAGGAATAATTTAGGCAAATATCTGGTCCATTTGTGTTGTAGGTTATGACATAGTCACAGTGTCAGAAAGGCTCTTAATCTTAATATTAGGGAAAGAATGTCACATTCTCATTCTTTGTGTGTGGGGGTGTGGGGGTGTGCGTGGAGGGTTCGAGACAGGATTTCTCTATGCAGCCCTGGCTATCTGGAACTTACTCTGTAGAGCAGGCTGGTCTTGAACTCAGAGAGCTGCCTGCCTCTGCCTCCCTAGTGCTGGGACTAAAGGTGATGCCACATATTCTCATTCTCTCTCTCTCTCTCTCTCTCTCTCTCTCTCTCTCTCTCTCTCTCTCTCTCTCTCTTTTGAGACAGGGTTTCTCTCTAGCTTTGGAGCCTGTCCTGGAACTCACTCTGTAGATCAGGCCGGCCTCGAACTCTCAGAGATCCGCCTGCCTCTGCCTCCAGAGTGCTGGGATCAAAGGCGTGCGCCACCATCACCTGGCCACATTCTCATTCTTAAGGATCAGCTTCCTTGAATTCCTTGGGTTTTCCACAGGAAAGAGTGTGGCAGGGATAAAGGACCAGACAGAGGGTGTTAGGGTACAATTGTTTGCAGGTGGGCGTTCTCAAAGGCGAACGTGAAAGGGCTGGAGAAGCTGTAACTGGTACCATGCTCTCAGGCACAGGTGTGGGCGTAAGGCGGAGAAACGGACCACAGCTGGCTGCTAATGTGGGTTCATGGAGTGAGAACTCGTGGGGAGATCTTCAAAGGCTGTCAAGTCAGGTAACACTGCCATGGGCTCTGACCGCCACACCCTCCCAACAACAGTGGCTTCCCTTGTGCCCTGCGCTGTTCAGGGCGTCTTCATGATGGAAAAGGACAGACAACAGTATACCTGGACGGGCAGCTCCAGCCTGAGATAGGAGAAGCCATACCAAGCTAGCAGCAAGACTAGCTGCAAAAAGCCTGGTGCTATGTTTGGGTCCATAATGAATGGTATAGCCATATAAAAAGATTCATGAAGAGATCCAGCAGGGATTTATATATATATATAACTGCACACACACACACACACACACACACACACACACACACACGCAGTGATCTTCTATATTGGTGGGTTGTTGGGAGGTGTGGCAGCCAGACCCCATGGCAGTGTTACCCAACGTGACAGCCTTTGAAGATCTGCCCACCAGCTCCCACTCCATGAACCCACATTAACCCGTATTTGCATCTGGGAATTTTAACCAATTGTAGACAAAAGATATTCAGAAATAGAATTGCATCTGTATGCAACATGTACAGATATTTTTCTTGTCTTTGCTCCCTAAACAATACAGTGTAACAACTATCTACATAGCATTTACATTATGTTAGGTATTGTGGGTAACCTAGAGCTAACTTAAAGCATGTGGGAGGGGCTGCAGAGATGGCTAAGTGGTTAAGAGCATATACTACTCTTCCAGAGGACCCAAGTATGGTCCCCAGTGCCCACACCAGTGGCTCACAACCACCTGTAACTCCAGCTCTAGGGGACCCAATACCTTCTTCTGGCCTTCATGGGCAACTGCACACACACACACACACACACACACACACACACACACACACACATGCATGCACACGCACACTTTGAAATAAATACACTTTTAAAGTATATAGGAGGAGGATGTTTTTTATAAGGGACTTGAGCATCCGGATATTTGGGAATCCTCTAGAATCCTGGAACCAATTCCTCATGTATACTAAGACATAAATGTATGTCTGTATGAGAGGGCCAAAACAAGGTTAATTTACTGTATTGCCAGTAATTGGCTAGGGAAATAGAAGGGCTTCTGTGATGAGTCTGCAGTCTTCAGGATAGATCTCCAAGCAAGACAGGCATTCATTGGTGGACTTTCTTCTTTCTCAGGGAAGCAACGTGTCTACCCTTAGGGACTTACACATAGTTTGATTAGGCCCACTGGGTTATCCGAGACAAATTCCCTTCAAAGCCAACTAAGGATGGTTTTTCGTCACATCTATCAGAAACTTTCATGGCAATATCCAAGTCAGTGTCGTAAGGACTAATTGGTGTCAGTTCAGCCCAGTGGCCAGCATCCTACAGCCATTTAGGAGTGATGTCCGTGGATGTATATAACGTGGCAATTATTCATGCTTTACAAGAGTATGCAGTGGTATGGGGAAGTGTTCATGAAATTCTAAGCTAGGAAGACAGACGATGAAACTGTATAGAGTATTCTATTCACATAAGAGGATGCCTTTTTAACCATAGACAACTAAGATTCTGTGTGAGAACCCTCAGAGAGGTAATTACTGAATGCTGAGAGAATAGGGAAGTATTGAAAATATTCACACTGCTTTGCTTATGCATATTTCTGACACGATTTACAAGGAATAAATGATTTTACAATATGAAAAAAAATGGGGACATTGTATTTGAGACACATTAGGAAACCCGGCTGATTAAAGACAGGAGGTCCCTCCTGAGCATAGGGGGTATGGGTAGGGACTCCGGTCTACTCCCCACTCCCTCAGCTTACCCTTCACCATCTACTGCCACTCATTTGCAAGACTGGAAGCTCTCAGGTCTTAGGAAGGCAATGCCTCCCCCTTATTCCTTTCCTTATCGACTGTGAGTGGATGCTGTGGGTGCGATGTCGAAAGTGAGCGTTTAATTTTGTATACACAGTGGAGAGAACCTTTAATATAATATTAATTCATTGTGCAAATTAGAAAGGTTTAATAACCACACGAGCCGTCGGGAATCCTAGTGTGACTCAGAATGACATCTGCATTAATGGTCTAATTAATAATGTATATGTTAATAAGAATCTCATTAAAGCGGGGGTGCAATTATCAATGCAGGACGCAATTCCTTAGCGTCTGCAAGCTGATGGAGTGCATTGGTGATTCCTGTTGCAATTTTCGGTGATAAATGACCTTTTAAGTCTCATTAATTGATTCAGAAGGTAGTGATTAGTGTAAAAACTCAAGTCCTTTAAAGTACAAAAACCACAAATCAGAAGACTCAGGGCAGTTTGTTGCAGGTAGCTGACGGCGCACAGTGGGTAATAGGACAGCGGGGAGGTAAACCAAGGCCACCCATCCATGTCCCCTCTCTCTGCACAGGTCTGTGTACTCATCAGCGGCTCTCAACATTTTAATAAGATGCCTTTCAACACTGATTAATGTCTATGCAGACAGCAGTTTTAAAAGCGAGCACCACAGAACGAATTGACTCTCTTGGTCACTTTCGTCTGTGGTTTGCTGCTCAGTTTCCCCCATTCCAGTTTTAACCTTACTGACGTGATTCCCACAAGGATGTCATTTCGTCACAGGGACTTGGTTTATTGATGGCTTTTGCTTAACTGACTCATCACGGTATCTGCCACTGTGGCGTTTCTTCTGTGGTCTCTGTTTTTACCAAGCTTCCTGGGCTCTATTGAGTAAACCGGAGTCGTGTCAAGAAGTCTGACTCTTGAGTCAATTTTCAGTCAATGAAAATTCCCATCATACGGCCTTTTAGCCCAGGTTGATTGCATTTTCTGTTGATGGTTGCCAGCAAACATCTTGATCAGATGTTGGGCATGTGACTTAGAACTTACCTTTATTTCTAAGATAATTTACGGATTGTGAGCACAATTATGAACTAGAGCAGACACTAGGAAAGAGAGAGAAGAGGCCAAGGAAGAGAGGAGAATGGTGCATGCTGAGGGAGAGACTCAGATGGCGAGACAGAAGTCAAGAGGCTGTGGCAGGTCCCGATTATGGGCTACTCAGCTTTATTAACTTTTCATCAAGCTCAGAATGTCTCGAGGTCAGTCTAATATGTGACACACACTTATCAGCCCAGCATTTGAGAGGCAGAGGCAGGAGGTTTGTGTAATTGAGGTTAGCGTGGGCCACACATCGAAGTCCTGTCTGAAAACGCGGGCTGGAAATGCAGCTTCATGGTAGTAGAGCACTTGCCTTTGTGTGCAATGCCCCACGTTTCTGCCCTAGCTCTCAAAAACGTCTTCTGGGTGGGGGCAGGAGCAGGGGCGCGGGGATGGGAGGGAGTCAGAGGCAGAGCTAAGACTTCTGCCTCTCTGCTCACCTAACACCATGGTCTCTGAGCTTCTACTCTGGGCTGGATCTTGTGCCATGGGGAATGACCAAGGGAACCCAAGTGGCAGCAGCAAAGCCACATCACTAGTTAGTAGGAAGGACCGCTTAGACCCTTCTTTGTATTCCCAACTCCTGGCACAGGATCCGGTCAAAGCATGTCTCACAATGAATCCATCCTTCCTTAATGTGCGATTGTGGAGACTCTGCTGTGGCCCAGCTGCTGAGTTAGGATTTAAGGGTTCAGTGGTGGGACAAGCGGTACATGGGGGAAGAAGAAAAAGACCGGGGCGGGGAGCAAACATGTTGAGTGCATCAACTCAGATGGGAAAAGAGACAGGCAGGGACTCAGTGACTGATTTTGAAAGTAGTGGTGCTAAGCGGCCTCTGGGGGGTGGACAGTGCCTGGCACCAGCGACTTGCTCGCAGGTGGAGGGCAACGTTTGAGTCCATAGCTGTTGGATTCCTTAGATCTCGGGGCTGTGTGCTCGCCACCGCTGTCTCTCCATCCTGCCTGCTGGTGTCCTCTCCTGGAAGTCAGTGGGTGCCCAGGAAAAACTGGGAAACCCAGGTCCTGGCCCTGCCTCTTAGTGCTCGTCTTCTAGCGTGCCTCAGTTTCCTCACTGTCAACTGGGCATTGGGCAGCTCTCGGCGTTGGTAAGTGTCAGCAGGTTCCTGCTCAGAGCGAGGCTCCGTCCATTGGCTCCCAGTTCTGACCCCCCCCCCCAATCTCTGACACGGGCTGGGCTCTCAGGTGGTGTCACCTCAAACAACCGCACGTCTCCCTGCTGCTCCCAGACTCCCCTCTGCAGTTCTTGTCCCGTTGAGTCGACTTTCTCTAGGCTCTTCAGTCTGGCGGTGTGTTCTGTTGAAGATAAATTCCTTGTCTGTGGCCCTACCTGGGGTGATGTCCACGCTTAACATGTTCATGTCAAGTTGCATTTCATGAGGCAGAGACCTAATACTTATCAGGCATCTAACATGTGTCAAGCTTTGAGCTGGATTTTTTTTTTCAAGTAAATGTACTGCTTTGGGTTTTTAAATTAATTAATTGTATGTGTGTGGGTGTGTGGGTGATATAGCACACATGTGGCCATCACAGGACAACTTTGGTGAGTTGGTTCTCACCTTCTAACATGCTAAGACAGGGTCTCTCTGGTTTCAGCTGATACCCTGTGTACTCCAGGCTAGCTGGTCTGTGAGCTTCTAGGCCATTCTCCTTGCTCTTCCTTCCTCTCATCTTGTAGTAGGAGTGCTGGGATCACAGATACACACCACTGTGTTGCAGAATATTTGCTTAACTATGTAAAGATGTGTTGCATTTGTTTAGCTGTGTAAAGATGTGTTGCATTTGTTTAATTATGTGAAGATGTGTTGCTGTTTTACCTTGCCTGCCTAAGGCACCTGATTGGTCTAACAAAAAGCTGAACAGCCAATAGCAAGGGAGGAGGTATAGGCGGGACTTACTGGGCAGGGAGAGTGAGTAGGAGGAGGAATTTAGGCTTAGGAAAAGGAAGAAAGAAAAAGTAACACCAGGGAGACACCAGGAGGTAGACAGACAGACAGACAGACACGGAGGAAGCAGGAAAGTAGGACATACGGAATGAAAGAAAGGTAAAAAGTCCCAAGGCAAAATGTAGATGAATAGAAACAGGTTAAACTAAGTTAAGAGAGATAGTGTACAAGCCTAAGCTAAGGCCAAGCATTCATAGTTAATAATAAGTCGCAGTGTCTTTATTTGGGAGCTGGTCGGTGGCCCAAAGAAAATTCTCAGTAGACCACTGCACACCCCCACCCCCACTTTTAATTTGGGTTTGGGGGTCTTCAGACTGGAGGAGCTAGTGCCTTTACCTTCTGAAATGGATTTTTAATGTTAAAGTCACAATGGAATGGGATTTGTTGTTCATATCCTGCTGATGGAGAAACTGAGGCTCAGAGAGATTTAATTGCCTGTGGAGGGCTCTAAAGATACCAACTATTTCAGTCCTGCTTCTCACTGCCTCAGATAGAGTCTAAAGCAGGTCCTGGGCTCTGTCCATTTGTACATCTACAGTGGCCTGGAGGTATTTTGCAGGACATCAGCCAGCCATCACCACCAAGGTTAGCAGGGGCAGCTGAGCTAATGGGTCCTAGATGGCAGTTCCTAGCTTCGCCCTTTTCTTCTGGAGGATGCGGGGGAGGGGATACACCATCAGTGAGCCCAGAAAGCCCAAGGGGGAGGGGATACACCATCAGTGAGCCCAGAAAGCCCAAGTCTGGGTTAAGCAGAGACACTAAAAGCCCTTGGCTGCCACGCAGAACCTTATCACTTTAGAGAAGTGTCGCGATCATGCCTTTTGCTGTGCAGAGAAGGGAAGAAGGCTGCATAAAATCATGTCAGGGCAGGGCTGGGCTGCCCATGGTCTTCCAGCACCAGGCCATTCTGTTACCTCTCCCCACGGCTCAAAGGTCACCACCAAAGCTTCTGGCAAAAGCTTTTCTTTCTTTGCCCCTCCTTCCTTTAAGTCCTTTTTAGAGTTACTGTCTGCTTTCCCCTTGATAAGAATTTCACAGCAATTCACACACCCTGAGGGGCGAGCGCATAGCAGATTGCCGGAGCCAGCCTGTAATTATCCATCCTTCTGCTGAGGGAGGGAAGAATTCGCTTGACTGGGATGGATGCTGATGGTTCTGTCACCTTTCTCTGTTGGCAGAGGCTGGCTCCGTGGGGTCCTTGGTTGGGGAAGGAGGGGGGACACGTAGAGATGAGTCTCTAGCAGGGAACTAGAGGTGGGACTCCAGATATCAGGGAGCAGAGAGAGGTATGGCCAGCGTCCAAGAATGGTCAAACAGCGGGAGCGCTAGGGGCGAGCAGGTGCTTCATGTGGAGAACGTGGCACAAGCCAGGAGTGAAAACCGGAGCGAATGCTTTGGAGGCAGAAGGAGGCACATAACGGGAGGTGAAGTTGGACCCACCATAAACCCTAAATGCCTTTCTTTTACCTTGGCCTTGGCCAGAGATTATAAATGAATGTCCCTGGAACAGATGGAGACCTCCGATGAGCCTATTTGTCCCCATAGTGCTTTTGTTTTATTTTTAGTATGTTGAGTTAGTTGCCAACCTTGCAAAATTGGAAGATTTCACACACAAGGAAGGAAAAAAAAAAAAAGGATTCCTGGCTCTCTGGAAAAAGCCAAATATCTGGCAATCCCGGGCCTGGCACACACAACTGGTGTGTGTTTGGGGATGGCATTGTGTGGGGAGAGTCTGCTTATCAGATCTTGGAAGGAGTCTGTGGAGCCCAAAATTAGAATCACAATAGAAGACTATTTAATGCTATGGACAGTATTCTTTTTTAAGATTTATTTTTATTATTTTTATTATTTTCAGTATGTGTGTGTGTGTCTGTCTGTTGTCTGTGGGTATGTACAGGAGTACAGGTGTCTGCAGAGACCAAAGCCATCAGGTCCCCTGGAGTTGGAATTACAGATGATTATGAACACCCTGATGTGGGTGCTGGGAACTGAACTCAGATCCTCTGAAAAAGCTGCAAGTGCTCTTAGCTTCCCATCTTTTCAGTCCTTGAGGGATTCTTGAAATAGGCAATAAAGGAATAGAATATTAACTGTGCAATGGCATTTAGGAACTCTTGGTTGTCTCTGGACAGTGTGACTGAAGGTGATTTTTGTTCCTTTGCTTGTCCCCATTTTCATAAGGAGCCCACATAGTATGAGGTCACGCAGTCATGTCCTGAGGCCCTGAGATGAGCAACTTTGTCTCAGAACATGCTCATTGGTATAACATACTGCCTCCAGAGCAATGGGGACAGCGATCATGGTTAGAATAATAAACCTTTTGTCTTTATAATAAATACTATCAATATAAGCTACTAAAATTCACCTTAAGTTAATCTTTAAAGTAAATCTGGGCTGGATGACAGGTTTAAAGCCTCTCAAAGTTTCACAGTCACAGGCGGGCACAGTCTCTCACTCCAGTTGGCTGGCTGTAGCCTGCCCTCCTCTGGGTCACTGGCCCTGCCCCCTGTTTTGCTCTTTGTTTTCTCCTGAGGGCCCTCTGACCTCTCTATACACTGATCGTTTGGTGATGGTGCATCTTTGCCTCTGCACCCCTCTGTCCTTGCCACCATGACACCGCTTATCCCGCCAGGCTGAGTTTCCTCCCACCCCTCTCTTGAAGTCTTCCACTCTGCTGGAAGGCATCATCTACCCTCTGCGGTCTTACTCTCGGCTCACTAAGTGATCTCGCTAACACTTCTCTTGCTGCTGGGATCAGATCCTTGAGAAAAAGCAACTTCAGGGAGAAGGGTTCACCCTGGCACTCAGTTCAAGAGGATACAGTCTGTCATGATTGGGAAAGCGTGTCTGCAGGAGCAGGGAGTAGAGACTGAACAGGAATGGGGCTGTGCTGTATGACCTCAAGCCCCACCCCCAGCAACCCACTTCCTCCAGCAAAGCTCTTCCTTCTCAAGATTCTACAGCCTTCCAAAGTAGCACCACTAATTGGGGATAATACCTGGTGACCTTGGGCAAGTCCATTCCATCCAGAATATTTAGGAGCATCTAGTAAGGAAAGGACCATAGCCTGTAACTATCATTCCTCTGGTACTTGGTAATTTCTGTGGTACTTTCATGTGCACCATTGCCAGCTGGTTTGGTCGTAAAGTGTGTGACTGGTTCCCCATGGAACTCTGGGCATCTGGAGTCAGAGGCCAGGGACTTTGTCTGCTGACTCATTCATGGGACTCCTGAGCAGTCAAATCAGACATATCAGTTAACTGGCAATAAACTGAAAACATAAAATCAAAGAGCAAGTAAACCTAGGGTTTCAGCCAGACATCCTGGATTCAAGCCCTGGAGTCTTCAAGATGCCTGTCGACCATGGGCAGCTGCCTAATCCCGCCGCCTATGTGTGCATCTGTAATGGAGGTGTGCAGCTTGCTCTGGAGACTGAAGGACAGCAGTCAGTGTGTGGGCAACTCAGCATCGGAGACTGAGGGAATAAGAGTTTCTGTCATTACCTATTATATTCCTTTAGGGCAACTCTCCCAGAATGTTCTGGATGGATTGGATTGACTTACCCAAGGTCAGTCAGTTGGTACTACGACTAGAATTCAAGTGGTTTTTTGTTTTGTTTGTTTGTTTGTTTGTTTTTTTCTATTCCTGGGCCATCCATCACTGTCCTGTTCACAGCAAGTATTGAAAGGAACCTGGACCTGTGGCTGGAAGCTGGTCATTGACTTCTCTCACAGATGTTGCTTCTTCTTCTTCTTCTTCTTCTTCTTCTTCTTCTTCTTCTTCTTCTTCTTCTTCTTCTTCTTCTTTGCTGCTAGCCAGTCAGGGAGTGGGTGCTTCTCACTGTAACCAAGCTGCCCTCAGCCATTGCTGTGTGGCCGCCACCACCTGTCCCCACTCGACTCAGATGCCACTTAGGTGTGTGGTACCTGGCTGAGCTCTCTTGGTTCTTCTCATTGAGACCTAAGTGAGGATTAGTTGGGGTTGGGGGCCCTCGATTTGTTCCTACAATAGAGTGGGCAGCTAGCAACCTCCCCAGAGCTGGAGGGAAGGGACTGCGCCCCTGGATATGCTCAGTCATTTCTGTCCCTTGGTCAAAGGCAGAGAAGGTGCTGGGCTGCAGAAAAATGTGTTCCCAGGGCATGGGTTGGTCACCAGGGCTGGTCCTTGAAAAGATGTGTGTGAGCAGAGGGGCATGGAAAGCCGGTACATTTGGAAGTATGAATTCTTCAAAGGTGAGATAGTGTACCCCTAGGGTAGAGGAAAGAGGCTTTACATAAGAAGGCAGGAACCTCAGTTTTGAAGCTCCAGTTTTGTGAAGCCAGGTGATTCCTTTATCTCACATGAACAAATATTTATCAACAGCCCCTCCCCCAATGTGCCGAGGAGACCTTAGTGAACAACGTCCATGCTCTTCTTGTGGTGGTTTAGGGCCCATTCCTGCTCTGCTCTTGTCCCAGGGAAGAGCAGGAGGAGGGAAATTACTTTCTAAGCTGAGGCTGGAGCTGAGGTTCACCCAGACCCACAGACCCACTGACCTTTGGGCATCTGAAGAGCTCTATTTGTCCAGCAATCAAATCACCCAGGTCATGTCAGGAGGGAAGATGTCTGGATAAGTGGGACCCTCCTCCTTCCTGCTACAGTCACTTTCCACACACTGAGCTGACTAGAGATGGTTAGGCTTTTGGAGTAAAACTTAGCTGTAAATTCTGGCCACAGATTCTAGATGTCATCCCACAGGCACATATTTCGTGTGGACACAGGGTAGACATGGAGAGTGTCTCCAGGACTGTCCCCATCTAGTTGGTGATTGTCCATTGTCCAGTTAAGGGCTTTAGCGATTTGAAGGTTAGGAAGCCCCTAACCTGGGCTTGGAAGGCGTGGTTCAAGGAAGGCTTCCTACAGATGTGACCCCCGAGCCAAAACTAATGTTTGAGGAGGTGGAGCAGGCAGAGAGAAGAGACTTCTGGAAGTAGAGGCTGGAGCTATAGTTACATGGAGAGGCAGAAGAAGTGGGCTGAGAGAGGCAGGACGGGATTTCCACCAGAAGCAACCACTGTGTTGAACAAAAGGCCCCAGTTAGAGCCTATTTTGTGTTACTATCACAGAATACCTCACTCTATGAGGTTTTTATTATGTTGTTTTTTATGCTTTTAAAGATTATTTTTATTTTTAAAATAATTGTCTGTGTGTAGGTGTGTGTACACATGACTGCAGGTGCCCATGGAGGCCAGAAGAGGGCACTGGATCCCCTGGAGCTGGAGTCGCAGGCATTGAGCATTTTGATATCAGTGGTGGGAACTGAACTCAGGTCTTCTGGGAGAGCAGGACTGTTGTGCCATCTCTCCAGCCCTAGACTGGGGTGTTTTTAGTGAACAAAAATGTGCTGGTTCATAGTTCTAGAGGTTAGGAAGTGCAAGATCAGAAAGATACATCTGGGGACATCCTTCCTGTGTTATCCCTTGGCAGAAGACAGGCAAGGGACAGCGAGGGGACTGAATTTGTTCTTCTATTAGGAACAGACTCACTCAGTAGTGACATCAACCACTCTTTGAACCCTGGTGCCTGCCTCCCAATACAGTTGCTTTGGACATTAAGTTCTCAATACATGATCCATTGGGGGCACATATCTGAAGAACAGCAGCCTCTTAGCCATTCATACTCATTGTTGTTGTTGTTTCTGGTTTTTTTCAAGACAGGGTTTCTCTGTGTAGCTTTGGTGCCTGTCCTGGATCTCACTCCGTAGACCAGGCTGGCCTCGAACTCACAGAGATCCACCTGGCTCTGGCTCCCGAGTGCTGGAATTAAAGGCATGCGCCACCATCGCCTGGCATGCCATTCATACTCTTAATTTGAAGCCCAGAGAGGTCTCAGCTTTCTGAGGGATAAAATTGAGGATCCATGACCTAAAGGTTAACCAAGACCCTTGGTGTTGCAGAGCCGGAGACAGCTATTTCTCAAGAGTTGTGGCACTCACAGGAGGAGCAAGAGGGCATTAATGCAGGTTCCTGCTTTCCTAAGACAAAGATGGATTTCAGCAATGCCACACTAAATTTATGCTAATGCCAAGTAAAATTGCTTGTGAGTATTCCCAGTTTGCTCTTGAGGAAACAGCGAAAAAACCACCCGTCAAGGCCACAGATCTGGTTAGTGAGCATGAGTCAGGCTTAGAACTCATGCTGCAGATACCCCAGCCCCACATGAAGTCCACTATGCTATGTTGCCGTCAACACTGGTTCTGGGTCCTGAGAAGCTGTCTGAACCAGTCTGGTGCTCAGACTAGGAAGCTCATCAGAGGGGGCAGGGTCAAAGCTCCAAGGCTACACTGAACCAGGAACTTCTGTAAGAACCTCTAGGGCAGAAACCAGGTATAGCTGGAAGTTTCTCCGGTCCTACCTGGGCCCTGCAGTCCTGTGGCCTGCTTATAAAATAATTACACAGAGGCTTAATATTATTTAAAACTGCTCAGCCATTAGCTCAGGCCTACCACTGACTAGCTCTTACGTTTAAATTCAGCCCATTTCTGTTAATCTATATGTTGCCATGTGTTCCATGGCTTTACTTGTGTGCTGTTACATGCTGCTCCCTGGATGGTGGGCTGGCATCTCCTGATTCAGCCTTCCTCTTCCCAGAATTCTCTTCTCTTCTTGCCCTGACTATACTTCCTGCCTGGCTACTGGCCAATCAGCATTTTATTTATCAACCAATCAGAGCAACACATATTCATAGCATACAGAAATACATCCACAGCACCTCCCCTTCTCTGTTTAGTTAAAAAGGAAGGTTTTAACTTTAACATAGTAAAATTACATATAACAAAACAGTAATGAACCAGGAACTTCTGTAAGAACCTCTAGGGCAGGAACCAGGCACCAGTTGTGTGCGTGTGTGTGTGTGTGTGTGTGTGTGATGTGCATGACTGTGGCATCCAGAGGTTGAGGTTGGTCTTTCTCCATCACTCTCTACCTTCTGTTTGAAACAGGATCTCTTACTGAAGCTAGTACTCACTAGAGTAGCTGGCTAGTGAGCTCCTGGGGTCAGCCTGTCTCTACCTCCTACACTAAGATTACAGGTATATGTGTCCACACTGTCTTAGGATTTCTATTTCTGCAAAGAAACACCATGACCAAAAGGCAAGTTGAGGAGGAAAGGGTTTATTTGGCTTATGCTCCCATATCGTTATTTTTCATTCAAGGAAGTCAGGACAGGAATTCACACAGGGCAGGAACCTGGAGCAGGAGCTGATGCAGAGGCCGTGGAGGGGTGCTGCTTGTTCGCTTGCTCCTCACAACTTTGCTCAACCTGCTTTCTTGTAGAACCCAGGACCACCAGCCCAGGGATGGCACCACTCACAATGATCTAGGCCCTCTTACATCAGCCATTAATTAAGAAAATACCCTACAGCAAGATCTTATGGAGACATTTTCTCAACTAAGGTTTCCTCCTTTCAGATAACTCTAGTTTGTGTGTGAAGTTGATATAAGAGCAGCCAGCACGCACACCCAGCTTGTCACATGGGTGCTGGGGATCAGAGTTCAGGGCCTCACGCTTGTATAGCAACCATTTCCCCCCTGAGACATAATCCCAGTCTCAGGCTTTGGTGTTGAATTCTCTCCATGTGACCCAGTGCCTCTGCGCCTACATCATTCTGGGATCTTGTTGTATGCAAATTCAGGGGTGTGACCTAGGCGCAAGCAATTTTTAAAAGGTTTACATTTAAACTAGGTTTAATTTAAACCTAGTTATGGACTACATGTGAGATTTCAATCCATGTACAAGTGTGTACCGATCAAATCAGGGTTATTGGCATACCCATCACCTCAAACACTGATCTTTCTCTGTTAGGAACAGGCGAAAATCCTTTCTGCCAATCATTTGAAATGATCAATTAATTGTTGTCAACTATAGTTATTGTATTGTGGGCCCTGGTTTTATAAAACTCTATAGATAGTGGTGATGCTGTGGTCTAGGGGTAAAGCGTTTAGCAGGGAGTCTGGAGGTCTTCATAGGTCTGGTGTCTACCATCTTTCCTGTTTCTCTCTCTCTCTCTCTCTGTCTCTCTCTCTTTCTCTCTCTCTCTCTGTGTATGTCTGTCTGTCTCTGTGTTTGTCTGTCTGTCTCTCTGTCACATACACACATTCACACACTCTCTCTCACACACACAGGCACCTCCCCCCCACACACCCACGCACATACACGCACCCCCCCCACGCACCCCCCCCCCACCCTCCCTACCCCACACCTTCCTCCTGGCCCGGGCTTTCCAGTGCTGCCTTCAAACCTAGAGGAATTTTCCGTGAGAACACTGAGCCCCACAGGTGGTGGATTCTGGGGTGCCTGAGGAAGAGCTGGGACTGGAGTGATGCAAACCAGATGCTACTGCAGAGCATTTAAAGTGACTGTCCCTCTTAGGTTCCTGCAGGTGCTGACCTAGCACTTGTACAAACCAGTGACTCCATGTTCCCTCCACATGGCTTGCTTGTTTCTCACTCCAGTCTGAATCTGTTCAGGAAGTCCCTCTTTCTGTCCCAACTTTCTTCCCTCTGCCTCACCCACATGACCTCTAGTCGATCAGCTTGTCTCCTTTGTTTTCTTCCAGAAGGTAATATTAACCTTGGACTCTATTCCATCTTCCTAGGCAGAGGGCAGCCTCCTAGAGTAATGGCTTTCACCGTGGTTCCTGGACTAGCCAGACCCGCTGGCACACAGCCAGTCCTTCCAGGTGATCCCTGCTCAGGTTCAGGACCTGCTATTCTGGGAGTGAGTGACAGCAGGCATCAGCCCTAGATTGCAAGCCTTGTGACAGGACCCTCTGGGCTTGTCCCACATCTCAACACAGGAGGAGGAGGTGCCCGCAGGAGATCTGTGCATAGAGTCCTTCAGTGCTGACTTCCAAGCCCCCTGTCCTCTTGGGATGTGCTCACCAACCTCTCTTGACTTCAGGCCAAAGTGCTGTCTGAGTATCTCCCAGGCCAGGCTGCACACTGCAGCCTCCGCTGTCTCCACGGACACCATTAGCTGGCCACAGAGGTCTGGCTTTAGAAACGGAGTCTAAACAAGGAGGGTGATTTTGAAGCCTAAACTGTGGCCAGTGAGGCCCTGTGAGCTCTAAATATAGTGAGTGCCACAGAGGCCTTGCTGTGGCCACCCTGCCTGGATCAGGACAACTGGGAAGAGGCTTGGAAAATAAACACTCCTGTGGCTGGAGGTGGAGTTAGGTCCAGGCACACTAGACCCACCAGACCTGCCTCTTGGCAAATCCTGAGACCCAGGAGCAAACTTCCAATGGCCAAGGGCATTGGTACATTCCTTATTTGGCAGCCAGTACTAAGCACCTCATAGCTGCAGACCAGCTGTGTGTGTGCATGCGCGTGCGTGTGTGTGCGTGTGTGCGTGCGTGCGTGCGTGCGTGTGTGCGTGTGTGTGTGTGTGTGTGTGTGTGTGTGTGTGTGTGGTATTGGGGGCTGGTAGAGGAACTGGGCGCAGGCCTTGCCCCTAGATTTATCGGCAGCCTCATACTGTTTACAGAACACTCGCTGTCTTAATCCATCCCTCGCTGCTGTAACAGAACACCTGAGACGGAGTAATTTATAAAGAACAAATTTATTCCAGTGTGTGGGAGGGTGCAAAAGGGTGTGTGGGGTGAGCAACCCTGTGCCCCTGTCCTAAATTTAAGCTTTATCTCCTCTATAAACAAGCAAAATTCAGTCTTAGGGATTTACCCAAGGCAACTGAAAACATGTGAGCGCAAAAAGAAGTGTTTAAGACATCTAGTACATGAAAGCTTTATTCATGATATTCTTAAACCAGAAACATCCCACGTGTCCATCAATAGGACAAGCTATGGTCCGCAATGGATCACTCACTGGACAGAAGCAAGACATAAACATCATCATACATAGCATCCCAGGAAACTCTTCAAAACAGTGGGCTGACTGGAGTAAGCCACACACAACAGGACTCTGTTTAGGATGCTCTAGAAGAGACAAAACCAAGCTGAAGACTCAGAGCCGTGCTTACGGTGGAGTCAGTTTGGAAAGAGCGCCATCAAACTCCTGCCGTGGCTGTGCTCTGAGTCTTGATGGGAGCTTTCATCGACACAGGTGGAAGACTGCCCAAATCCCTGGAGTAGCAGGCCTAAGACCTGTACGAGAATTTACTTTAAAAATGTAAACACATATGGGACTCTGGGTAATGATATACGTGTTGAAGTGTTTCTAGGTAAAGCATATTGCTGTCTTTGCCTTCTGTGGAAGTGCACCCACAAACTCAGGTGGGTAGACAGGTGGCTGGACGGCTGGATGATGACTGGAATTAGGCCAAATGTTAGTTTTCATGAGCCCGTGGGTGTTCACGTTGTTTTTTCAACGTTCCGGTGTGTTTAAAAAAAATTGTAACAGAATGTTATTGGAGAAATAACTGGTGCTAATTGCATTTCTTGGCTGGCCCCTGACTAACACAGTCTATGTGTTTTATATGAATTTATTTACATGAATTTATTCAAGGGTTCCTCCACTGGTTGACATTTGGGCTGACATCACCCACTGTCCATAGCAAGGGTCCATCCTTATTTGGGTCTTTTTGTGCACATGAAAGAGTGCATTTCTCAGACAAAGACTTGGAAGTGGCTTAGCTGACTGAAAAAGTCTCTTTTGCTTTGTAAGGGGTTAAGGGGAACTGGGCTCAGAGAGGGGGAGGGTTTACTTGGGGTCACTTGCCCCCATGCTTGAGCTACAAAGGGTAGCCTTATCTCGCTTTCCCAGCCGCCAATGGATGCCTAGAAATGGCAGAGGCTGAGTTACCTCAGGGTGATGAGATCTTTAGAGGAAAGTGGTGAGTTCTGGGGTAGGAAGGGCAGTGGTTACTCCCACTGCCAACTGCACCATAGTGATGGTCTCTGTACCTAACTCAGATCTCAGAGGTGCAGCGGAGAGGTGGAAGGCAGAGAGGAGAGGTGACATGTCCCCTGAGGTACATGTCCAGTCCATCAGTGAGCGTGGCCGATAAGAGCAGGCAGGGCTAACAGAGATCCTGTTGCCTACCCTTCTAGGGGAGGACCTGCAACTCAGAGCTAGAAGGACCACCCACAGACCGCTTGGGCTGCCTCAGGCCAGCAGGTGCACAAAAGCATCCTGAGCCAAGGAGGCTGGACTCCACTCCCCACTTAGCAACATCTCTGCAGTTCTTCCCATGGAAAGAAAGATGAGAGAGGACTGGAGGCAGGGAGACTCTGGGAGGTGGATGGGTGACTAGGATGAGGACTGATGTTGGTAGGAGGGGTGGTGGTGAAGTCAGGAGGGTGGATCTGGGAACGGGAAGGAGGCTGAAGTATCTTGGCGCTAGTTAGAGCTAAGAGGTGCATTCTGGTAGCGCTGCTCACCATTTAGCAACCAAAGTGTGGGGTAGAGAGCAATGACGGACAGATTTTCAAACATAATGAGTGTCAGAGGGAGTTCTTGATGGCTTGAAGGTACTATTTTTTTGATGTAGCAAAAAAGGAACCAGCTAAAGCCCCTGTTTTCCTCCTAAGCCCTTAAGCTTAATTTCAAATTTGAATACCCTAATTGCAAATCCAAACTCCCTTAAACAGACTCATTATAACTCATTTTATTAAATTCCTTTAAGCATTTTGAAGTGCATTTGCAAGTGGATGCTTCCTGTGTTTGCTTGGAGTACTTCCCATGCCTGACCTAGTAAGCAAAACCTTTCCAAGCACTTAACTAACTCCTGCAAATTTAATAATCCAGAATCATAAATACAGTGAATACCGGATTCTCATAAACATTTCAATAAGCTGTTTACAAAACTAATCAAATTATCTTACAACTTTTAATTTAAAATCACAAGTCTCAAATCAATTACTCAATTACACATTTACAATGTAATCCAAAATATGTCAAATTCTCTTTTACATTTGCAAACCCAGCAAGTACCAAATACCCAGTTCATTCTTAAATTTACCACAAACACATTAATATTATGTGTTTAGTTGATTTTGTTATTCCTGTATTTAATTTATACCTTCCAGGGATTTTAAAAGATGCCTCCTCCTTTTTTGCTAAATGCATTGCTTTCTCATCATAGGAGAACTGAAGTTGTTATAGACTATTGCCTCTCATTTCAAGCCAGCCCAGGTTCATGGCCACAGTGTAGTTCACATCTCATGAACTCCAGTTGCTTGTTACGGTTTGGATGTGAAATGTCCCCCATAGGTTCAAGCGTTTGAACATGGTCCTCAGATGGTGGCACTGTTTTGGAAGGTTGTAGAAACCTTTGGACATGGGGCTGTGGGGGTAGGGCCTCCAGGTGTAGCCTAAGATGCCTCTGTTCCTTGATCCACAGAGATGTAACCAACCGTGTGACAAGTTCCTGCTGCCTCGGATGGATTCCCAGCCGCCGCGCTTCACCTGACATAATGGACTGTGTGCACTGAACTGTGAGCCCAGTCCCCCACTCCCACCCCACCCTTAAGCGGTTTCTGTCAGGCATCCTGTTAGTGGTAAGGAAGATAACACGCAGGTATGGCTGGGAACTCGAGCCTTCGTCATCCTGGCTCAATCTTCTCATGTGTTTTTTAAAATATGATATTAGTGGATTCCAAGCACATGCTGCTTGATGCTTCTGGACTCACAACCCAGGTCCTTTACATTCCAATTACATCATTACCCGAATGAGAGACCTGCTTGGAGTCTCCAATGCCCCCTGCCCCACCGAGACCACGCTACATTCTGTTTTATCCAACTAATCACTTGGTTCAATATCTCCTGGAATTCTCTCTCCTTTTCCGATTTCTCCTCTCTGGCAGGGCCAGCACTTGTAACAAGACCCGGTGATTGGATTCAATCTCACTCCATGCCTTTGCCTGGCAAGTCGATAAACTAAATTTAATGGCATTGTCTCAGAGGTGGGCCAAGCCAGTAGAGATATTGTGGTGGCCATGAAGGTCATTTAAAAAACGGTGGTAAGGAAGAGTCGACTGACAGTTAACTCCATGCCGGCACTCATGTGCAGGCCCTGCTCCCAGTCAAAGCCTCACACTGTAGGCTCTACAGTGCAGAGACGCTGGAGTTTGCCCCTTCCCGCCCATCATGGAATTCCTCTAACAGCCTTTGCTTGGAAACTCCGCTTAGTCCTGGCCAGGTCCTTCTCAGGACCGTGCTGGGTGTGACTCTCTTCTTCTTGGACCACCTGCCTTTCCTGGTCGTCTTCCACATGTGTCCACACTGAGGCAATGTCAGAAGGCTGTCCCTTCCTTCTGCTGTTCCTGAGCCCCTTCTTCTTCCCAGAAGTCTCTTCCAGTAGATCTCTTGCACGTCTCATCCTGTCTCAGCCTGAAGGATGTCCTAGTAGAGGGAAGGGGCAGAGGGTGGTGGGGTTGGCTCATTCCCTGCCTGGCTTGGCCAAGGACCACCTCTTCAAAGTGGGACACGAAGCACTGGCAGGTCTTTAGCACAAGACAGCCAGTGATTTCACAAGTGGTGACCTGGGAATACGTCTGGGTGGAGGATAGCACCTTTGATGGCACCACGGCATATGCATCTGAAGGACAGAGGGAACAGTGCCAAGACGGAGGGTGTTGGAACTGGCTGGTTTCTAAGAAGGTGTGACATCCTGCAGAGGGATAATGAGAAATTGAGAGCAGTCGACCAATAGTCAGGAGCTAAGGGTGAGAACTGGGGCTGAATCTTCGGTTGATTGCAAAAGACATTCTGATCTTTGCAATGAAAGTAGATTCAGGTTTTAGAGGTGCTGAGAGCACCCAATGGGAAGTGCTCCGCCAACGCAGGTCTGCTGTGCTAAGGGCAGGTTCTGGGTAAGGAAACCTGGAACTGCAGGAGTTTAGACCTGGAGCCCTGCAAACTGCTGGAGTTCCTAGAAATGGACCCCTTTAGTGGAGCTATAACTTTGTCTTGGGAGAAGAGAGTACAAAAACTTGGCAGTTTCTCCAAGAATGCAAGGAGTCTGGTCCTTGAGAACAGTTCCCCGATTCCTCAACTGCCAGAGCAATCACAGGCTTAAATCCCAGCACAACCTGGTTTGGACTATGTTGGCTCTGGTTAAGGGAGGGAGAAGATGATGTCTCCGTGAGCTACAAGAGCCAGGGGGCACATGCTGACACAAAGCAGCAGAAATAAACAGCCAAGGGAGAACCAGGATTCAAGCTCCATGCAGCTAGAGTCCCAGCCCAATGTTCTTCCTTTTTCTTCCTGAATCCCTCTGAAGATGCCCAAAACATCAGGATCTGAAGATGCCCAAAACATCAGGATCTGAAGATGCCCAAAACATCAGGATCTGAAGATGCGCAAAACATCAGGATCTGAGGATGCTCAAAACATCAGGATCTGAAGCCCGACATAGTGCAGCCAGTAGCTGCTCACTCTGGCTGCATCACTTAATTAATTCATCTTCCCTCTAACTGGCCGGGAGGACGCAAAAGTGCGTCAGCCGACATTAGGAGAAACTGGCTCCCAGCTGCCTCCCGCCAGCCAGAGCTGCTCTATATTTGAAGGTCAGACAACAGAGCCCAGCTGTCCATGTGGAATTTAACCACCAGGGCCCACATGACTGCAGGCAGCCAGACAGTGGGGAGGGGACATACCCACAGACGTGGGGTCCCAGGTGCTCAGAACGGCACAGCCACCTCTTCATCTTCCCATGTGGGTCTCACATGATTTAAATATCACAGCCCTAGGAGCCAGACACACATTTCAATGTCACCTACGTTAGGGGACGTTCAGGGTTGGATGGACCCTCGAGGCCAGTGCAGGCCTCTGTGAGAGAGTGAGGTCCCACAGCTGCAGACACCCAGCACCCAGTGTTCTAAACGGAAGGGGAAACTTTAGGACACAAATGTGCAGCATCATCTGGACTGAGCCCAGCCCTTCTGTCGTCTGCTGCTGGACAGTAAACCAGAGGGATCTCGCCAGGATTGTTGGACAGTGTTGCTCTGAGGAGCAGGAGCCCCAGGAAGTGAAATGCTGTGCAGATGGTAGAGTGTGATGTCGTCTTTAGTAATGGGTCTGCAAAGTGGCCATTAATGGGAAGAGCAGACAACAGTACATCCTAAGGAGTAAGATACTGTTACAGTAGCTGTTATTATTTCCTCGTTCTATGAGAGGGGAAAAGAGAGTCCTCTGATGGCTCCTGACACAGAATGAGGGAACAGTGGGCTGTTGGGAAGACCTCCATAGCAGATTTATACCAAGGCAGAGGGACTGTCACAAGAGGCAGCGAGCTTGCCAGGCTGGGTGTGTGAGAGCCCAGGCTGGCCTGTCAGTGATGCTGAGGGAACCTTGCAGCTGCTAGGAGGAGGCTTTCCCTCAATCCCCTAATGGCCCCTTTCAGGCCTCACGTTCTTAATTTCAGATCTGGTGGGAGGTAGGGATGAAGGGAGGGGGATCCAGCGGAGAGGGTGAAAACAGGAGACGTGAGCTCTGGGTCCAGCACTGGCTGGGCTCCAGTTTGTAGACTTCTCACCCACCTACTGCTCCCTTGCGCCCCACCTTCACCCCAGCTCTGAATGCCCAGGACCACAGCTCTGAATTCCAGCTGTCTTTTCAAATGGCCTTTTATGTGGAAGGCCAGATGCTGAAGAGCTAGCCTAGGGTTGCTTACCCCTGCCTTCTAGGTGACCTTGGTGGTCCCTTCTGGCACTGGAGAAACAGTTTGGAAAGTGTTTCTTGGAAACCAAGAGCTCTTGTTTTAGCTCTGGTTGTTCACCAGCCTTCCACAGTACTGGGATGGGTCCCACTCTTCGCAGATTTCCAAATCCATCCATCCATCTGTCCATCCACCCATCCATTTTTTTTTCCTTTGTTAATTCCCAATTCTTTTACCTGGACACAACTCTAACCCCTGATCCTCCCCCACCCTTCTTCTTGGGCCTAGATATAAAAGCTGGAATGTGGATTTGAGCAGAAAATAACTTGATCAACGTCCCTGGATCTGCCAAAAGTAGATTGAGAAGAAGCTGTCCTAATTATAAAAACATGCCCTGCGTCCCTGGGGAAATCAGTCCACTTAGATTTCCTGGGGTTGCAATTAGTCTCTGGGGAGCCATGCCCTAGCCTGGGCTGTGGGTAGGGAGTGGAGCCGCCAAACTGACTTAACAATACAAGCTCAGCCCTGCCCAAGCATGGTAGGCTTAGCTCCCTACTTTATCACTCCCTACTACAGTTGATCTTCAGGGAAGTGATGACAGGTGACTCCCCAGGATCACACAGGAGACTGAACTCACCTGGCTGCACATTTCTCCACAGTGAGCAGAGACGGCCCAGTTTCCAAGGTGAACATTATAGGTACTGCTCTCTGATCCCCTGAGTACCACTGACTGGATCTGTGGCTCCCGGATCTGTGGCTCCCAGATCTGGACCTTTCTTTGTTGTACTTGCTTCCAACGGACGACACCTATGACTGTTCTTCAGCTGCCTGACCCGGGCTACCGGGAAATCTTTTCTCATATGTGCAGCAAGACTGCAGGGCCTGGGAAGTCATCTTCCCTTTAGCTAATGACTGCCAAGTGCAATGTGGTCTTTGCACAGGACAACCTGGGGCTTAACATACACATCAGAGGCGAGAGGGGCCGGCAGCTTCCTCTGAGGGAGCCTCTTGTTGGCTTCCTGCTCTCCCTTGCTCTCACTTCCCAGGTGCTTTCCCTGGGAGCAGTGTTGATGAATTACTTGCACGTGGGTTTTGGTCCCAAGAATTCCTTATGTTTCCAGCTTCTAGACCAAGGTCTGATTGGGTAGGAGCTCAGAGACGGTATGTGGAGCAACTCAACGAACCTACAGGACTCTAGGGACCAAGCTCAGCTCCTCATCCACAGATGAAGAAACAGGCCCACTGCAGGAAGGCAGCTGCTCACAGTCCAAGCCTGACCCAGAACCCTGGTGTCATGGACTGTCAGGTCAGGGGGTGGCCCCGCTGCTGAGACGCTCCCCCAGAAGGCCTGTCATAGAGGAGGCAGTAAGTGTTCAGGAACCCTGGAGGTGAAGGATAGGACCCTGAGGATTTACAGGGGTAGACGTGCTGTGGGATGTCTTTCTGTATGCTGTGAATATGTGTTGCTCTGATTGGTTGATAAATAAAGCTGCATTGGCCTATGGCAGGGCAGGATGGAGCCAGGCGGGAAGATCCAAGAGAGACAGTGAAAGGAGAGGCAGGAGAGATGCCAGCCGCAGCCAGGAGAAGGAAGATGTAAAAGTACTGCCAAGCCACGGCTACATGGCAACTTATAGATGAATAGAAATGGGTCAAGTTACAAAAGCTAGCTAGCAAGAAGCCTGCCATAGGCCATGCAATTGTAATTAATATTAAGCCTCTGAATGATTATTTTATAAGCAGCTGTGGGGTCTTGGGGACAGGTGAGACAGGAGAAAATATCTGACTACAGAGACGTCTGGGCTAGGCTTGGGAGAAGGGTGCTGGGACCTTTTAGAGTAGGAACGTTTGGGTTGAGCCTGGCAAGTGAACCATAAGTGAGCAGGTGGAGGGTACAATGGCATTCTAAGCAGAGGGAACTACAGGGCCAAGGCAAAAAGAAAAAAAAAAGAAAAGCTGGACAGTGTAGGTTCACCCACACTCTGTTGGTGTAACAAAATAACTGAGGCTGGGTGTTAGAAAAGGAAAAGAGGTACATTTAGCTTATGGCTCTGAAGATTGAAAGTCCAAGATTGGTTAGCTCCTTTTTGGGGACCTCTTGTAGGGCATTATGATGGTGGTTTTATAGTGGGAGAATGTGCAATAGGAACAAATCACATGCAAGACAGGAAGTCACAGAGGAGCAAGGCTCACTCTGAGAACAGCTCATGTGTGAGAAAAGCCACTGTCCTGTGAGAACAAGTCTGTTGAGATCAGCTCCCACAATGACCAGTCACTCTCCTCAAGGCTCCACCTCTTGAAAATCTCGGTTCCCAATATTGCCAGACCCAGAAGCAAACTTCCAACACAGGAACCTTTGAGGGACACACTCAGCCCACGGTGTTCAATCAGAATCATCACAAGGCAGGTCTGATGGGACATCCCACCTAGGACTGTCCTCACAATGGTCCTCTTGGTGGGGCTGGGACGGAAGCTTGAGAAGGGTATCAACTGCAGTTGGGGGTCCATTCCTGCATCCCAGTTCAGGCTCTGATTCTGAGGGGCTCCTGGGATCCTCAACTTCCCCCGCCCAAATCACCCTCCACCCAAGTTTCTCTCTCGGCTGGTCTTTCATGACAGAAGGACAAGGCTCTGGGCACAGATGGCCTCACAGAGAGCTGGAATTTTATTTTTTAAATAATTCTCATCATTTATTTGTTTGTGTGTGTGTTCTCACGAGCATGTGCCAGGGCATGAGGAGGTCAGATGGCAACTTATAAGAGTTGGTTCTCTCCTTTCGTTATGTGGGTCCCCCAGGATTAAACTTAGGTCATCAGACTTGGGGGCAATTGCCTTTACCTACTGAGCCATCTCACCACCCCGAGGCTAGGATTTCTGATGCCTTGAGACCTCTGCAGGCCTGAGCCTGCTAAGTGGGGTGTCTGGGGAAGGCTGAAGGGTCTGCCAGCAGCAGAGGGGGTGAGCTCATTGCAACTCTGCGTCCATTTCTCTTGGAAGCAGCCTGCTTGGGGACACTGCTCTATAACATGGGGACATGAACCAAGAACAGTTTGGGTCCCTGTGATAGTCTGTTCTGAATCTCAGTTGTAATTCTAAAAGTTTCTTCTTTTCCCTTTTTTCTCTCTTGGTTCTGTTTTGTTAAAGAAAGGTCCATCTACGCAGCCCTGGCTGGCTTGGAACTAAATATGTACACCAGATTGGCTTTGAACTTATTTTTCAGTTTTTATAATTACATTTATTTATTTGTGTGTGTGTGTGTGTGTGTGTATATATACACACATGCACGAGTGTGCCCCAGTGCATATGTGGAGATCAGAAGATGACTTGTGATATAGCTGTTTCCCTCTCTTTCTACCACATGGGTCCTGGGGATTGAACTCAGGTAGTCAGGCTGTCAGTGAGTGCCTTTACCCACTAGACCATCCTGCTGGCCCATGACCTTGAACTTCTGATGATCTTTCTATGTCTATCATCCAAATGCTGAGCTGATAGGTAGGTATGACCTACCATGCCTGGCTAAGTCTCCTGTTGCGGAATAAACTTTATATATATATATGTGTGTGTGTGTGTGTGTGTGTGTGTGTGTGTGTGTGTGTGTGTGTGTGTGTGTGAAGATGTGTCTCTGCCAAGATGCCTTCTGATTGGTTTAATAATGAGCTGAATAACCAATTGTTAGGCAGAAAGAGGTTAGGCACGACTTCCAGGCAGAGAGAGAGGAAGAGGAGATGAATCTAGGTGTGGGAGAGACACCAGAGGACACAGAGAGGAAGCAGGAGGTGCAAGATGAAGAGAGGTAAAAAGCCACCAGGCAAAATGTAGATGAATATAAATGGGTTAATTTAAGTTATAAGAGCTAGTGGGACAAGCCTAAGCTATAGGCCAAGCTTTCATAATTAGTAATAAGTCTCTGTGTCATTTTTTGAGAGCTGGTGGTACAGAGAAAGCTTGCTACAGCCTCTTTTTTAAAAATGCTCAGAACTGGGTTAGCTATAGTAATACCACAGTTCTGGTTATAAAGCTATAGGCAAGAAGCTGTTACTGAAGCCAGGGGAGGGGAAGAGGACCCTAGAAAAGGACCTCAGCTCTGATGGAGGGTGGTGGACAAGTGGTCCATGGGCTGAGGTGGACTTAGGTGCCTTTGTTAGCTGCTAATAGAAGTAAGCAATGTTAGAGAATGTTCTAGTTTCTTGTGTGTTGCTGTGATAAACACCATGACCAAAAGCAGCTTGAGGAAGAAAGGGTTTATTTCATCACCCATGGAAGCCAAGGCAGGAACCCAAGACAGGACCTTGAAGCAGTAACTACGGAGGAATGCTGCTTACTGGCTTCTTCCTCTGGCTGGCTCAGCTAGCCTTCTTATATACCTGGTCCCACCTGCCCAGAGATGGCTCTGTCCACTGTGGGCTGGACCCTCTTCCATCAATTAGCAATCAAGAAAATGCTCTAAAGACATACCCACAGGCCAATCTGATGGAGGCAGTTCTTCAGTTGAGGTCCATCTTCTCAGGTGTCTCTAGGTGTGCATCAAGTTGACAGCTAAAGCTAACTATGGCAGGGACTCTGGTGGTTTGAATGGGTATGGTCCCCATGGACTCATGTGTTTGAATGCTTGGCCTGTAGGGAGTGGCACTATTAGGAGGTGTGGCCTTGTTGGAGGAAGTGTGTCACTGTGGGGGCAGGCTTTGCGGTCTCCTATGCTCAAGCTACTCCCAGTGACACAGTTCACTTCCTGCTGCCTTGTGGGAGCCCACAGTGACTCCAGCTTGTGGCTTGATTCCATCTTGACTTAAAGTCGGAGAGTTCAAGCTTGTTATCGCTCTTCAAGACTCAATAACAGGATGATTGGCCAAAGGCATGGCTACGAGATGTTTGAGAATTAAGGAGGTGTTTATGCTTGTTTGTTCCTTGAACCATGGTAAAGGAGGTCTTTTGCCCCCCTTGCTTTGGGTATAAAAAAGCTGTGAGAAATAAACTCAGGGCTGCTGTAGTATTGACTGAGAGCCCTCACGAACTTATTCTGTGTCTCTGCCTTTTCTTTTTGTCTCTATTTTTCCTATCTGTTCTTTCTCAATCCTCACTCCCCTATTCAGGACTGTTTAACAGGTCAGACAGGACCTGATATTGCCTGAGGATCAAGATGTAGAACTCTCAGCTCCTTCTCGAGCACCATGTCTGCCTGAATGCCAGCCCATGGCCATAATGGACAAAACCTCTGAACTGTAGGCTAGCCCCAATAAGAGTTGCCGTGGTCATGGTGTCTCTTCACAGCCATAGAAACCTTAACTAAGATAGGAACAAACTCCTATATTAATGTAATTCCACTGTCCTTTTTTGTTTTTCCAGCTAAAACTATATGAAAAAGCTGAGCATGCCCAGAGGTGTTCTGTACACCATCCTTATGGTGCAAGTGAAGTCTGTCCACAGTGCCTGCCCCTGTCTAAGCATGCCGCCAAATGGGTTTGCCATCTTTCCTTCTTCAGTCTTAAAATGAACATGCCTAGGAACATATTCCTTAACTGACTGTGCCCAGGAATGTGCCCAGTTCTGTAGTGCTTCCTCTATGAATATAGGCTCCATCATGAAAATCCCCAGGGCTGCTTTCTTGGGGGAGGGTATTACTTTGGAAACAAGTCCTTTGCTGTCCCTACCTGTCGTAGGCAGCAAGTCTTACTCCACTCTATTTCTTGGCCATGCGTGTATTAGTTTTGTACTCACCAGGATATAAACCCCTTACATTTGATGATTGTTTTTCACATGAAATTTGGGGCAAGGCTGTGGGAGGACCCAGACCTCCTGTCTCACTTTGCACTGAGACTGTCACTCATTGTGGCTAGTCTTCCAGGTGTGTCCACGTGTGGGACACTAGGTATATGATGTAGCATAGTCCAAAAGTTTTCACAGTAGCCCTTGATGTAGATTAGTTGGGTGCTGGTAGTGTATTTCAGTTGGTAGAATACTTACCTAGTGAAGCCTTGGGTTCAATAAACAAAACAAAACAAACAAAGCCACAAAAGCTTTCATAGCTGTGTGAGACATATTCCTGGGATGGCCTGGGCTGAAAGGTGTCTAACTTGTCCCCAGTGAAGTTGATAGTGTGCAAAGATGGCTGCCACTGGTCTGTTTCTCTGTGGGCACGAGGTATGCCTCCATCACAAGATGGAATCTACTTTTCCTTCTCTCGACTCTGGACTCGGACGTGTGATGGGCTTTGAACACCTGAATTAACATGATGATTTTAGTCTTCCACACCCAAAATTAAGAAGACTAGAGGCTGCTGCACTTCCTTTTTGGAAGCCAGTCTCCAGGTTGGAATTACTCTGTGACTGTATGCTGTGAGCCCCGCCCCCAAACTGACCATGTATGGAGAGGACATGGAGGACTCAAATGATGACCTCAGAGAGGGAGTCTTCAGGAGTGATTAAAGCCAGCCACATAGTCAGCTTCGTGCAGCCCAGAGAGGCATTCAGATGACACCAAGGGGTAGCAGAATCCTCCAGCTGGACTGAGCCAACCCACAGAAACATGAGGATCATTTTTATTATTATATATTGGGGGTGGCAACAGCCTAAATACCTAATCAAAGAAAGGTTTCCTAACCAAGAGTCTTTAGCAGCTGAGGGAAGAGGGTGACATGGCAAGTGTCTGGAATCCAGCGTGGCGGCACCTCTCTGGTTTGTACTGTGTTCCCTAGCCCCACCTAGGAAGGCATGACTCCACAACAGCTCTGCCTTCAGACTCCTCCTTGGAGCAGGTGGTGTTCCTGTGAGGGCCACTGTGCCATGGTGCCTGCCAGTAAAGGACATGGGTGGGACTGGAGTGCAGCTCCACCAAGGCTTTCTTGGGCAATTTTTAAGACCATGTCTTAGTTACTATTCTAATGCTATGAAGAGACAACATGACCATGGCAACTCATGAAAGACAGCATTTCATTGGGGGCTTGCTTATGGTTTCCGAGGGTGAGTTCATATCATGGTGGGGAGTGTAGAGACCCACAGAGGTTTCCTAGTGAGAACCCTTTTAAAAGGTGGGAGCTGCCTCCCACAGGGAGCATGGCGGCTGACTCTGGAGCAGTAACTGAGAGTTTACACATTAAGGCAATGACCATGACAGAAACGGGGGAGTGGGGTAGGGTGGGGACTAACTGGAAATAGTGTGGGCTTCTGAAACCTCCTCCAACAAAGCCACACCTCCTAATCCTTCCTAAACAGTTCCACCAACTGGGGACTAAAGAGGTCAAATATATGAGCCTATGAGGGACATAGATGAACAACATTCACCCTGATCTGAAAGGTGACTAGGAACGGAGCAGACTCAGCCTCACAAAAGCATGCTGAGGAGAAAGGTCCAGAAACCACACATCTTTGGCCAAGGACTGAAGGTGCCCAGAAAAAGAGAGACTAGCTGTGCCTCAGCAAGCACAGGTAGCATATTAGCCAGTATTACATCACCCTAACACAATGGTTCTCAACTTCCCTAATGCTGCGGGAGAGGAACCCTGGCTGTTTCCTGAGGAAGGGGTGCTACTGGAGATGGGGAAGGAGGGTGGGTGCCCTGAGAGAGGACTTCAGGTCTCCTGAGAAAAGGAGGAAGCCAAAGGCCTTTGTGGAAAACCTCAGGGTCTGAAAGTGGGGGAATAATGGAGAATGGGCCACATCTGGGGCCTCTGCATGCTGCACTCAGAGAAGGGGATAGGTGTTCTGTACCAGGCTCTGTCACTGACCACCTGCATGTCTCTTGCTTTTCGGGACCCTGAGGGACCTCTGGTCTTAGTCAGCAAATGTGCAGTGAGTCTTTAGTCTCTGGTGTTGGGAATCCCAAGGAGATGAATAGTGTCCTTGCCATCTGGGGGAGATGGGAGAGTCATGGTCCACTGAACACAGTGTAGTAGGGGCTGGGTTTGGGCATGGGAGAGAGGCTGCCCCCGCCCCAGTTTGAAGAGGGGAGCCTCAGTTGTGGGTATGAAGCTGGAAGGACCACCGCCCCATGAAACCAAGTCCCATAGCCTGTTGGTTAACCTATATAACCTTCAGAGTAAAGGATCAAACATTGGTTTAGTGATAATAAGCATATGGTCCTAAGGATTCATGTCTGTAGTGCCTGGAAATTTCTAGAGATGCAATCTCTAGGGCTCCTCCCTGAAAGGAGAATCACAAAGATATATATAATTTATTAATGGGTGCTATGGGGAAACAGACTCACAGATACAGGACAAGGTATATCCAGTTGCAGAGTCCTTCCATTATGCCCAGGGGAGCTAGGGACCAACCACATGCTGCTACATGCCACCTGACCCAGTCTTCACCACCCAAGAGAGAGTGTGACTCCCTCTTTCTGTCCTCTTAAGTGGTCACATATGCAGATAAAAAGGCACTCCCCAAGACTTGTACCCCAAAGCTATTGGCAGAACGAATTCCCACAACACTTCCCCTTTTTTTCTAAATAAGAAGGTTCTGAACCTAATATAAAACTATATACAATAAGAACAATTATCAAGTATTGTCCAGGAGAAAGAAAGAGTAATAACATAAACAAAAATGGAACTACAACTAACAAGAACAACATCAAGCAAGAAACACATACTAATTGTCCAGACCAAAGGTAATTGACAAATTATGGAGATTACGCCAATAGCTGTCCTATCCTGAAGGATCTAAATCTTGTACCTGATGTGCTCTTAGCTAAGATATGAAAATATTGTAACTGTGACTATCTAGTCTTCAACCCCATTAAAGACCCGAGAAGGAAAACAATATTCCCTGAATAAGTAGGAAGTGCAAGCAAGCAACTTCTGAAACATGCAAGGTGTGACAGAAACAGCTGGCTGCCTGTACAGTCACTCAAGGTTTCTATGCAACCTTGGGGCATCCACTTTTGGCTACAAGCCTAGAATATCTGACAGACCATTTTCAGAAGCAGGAAAATTTCAAAGACTGTCCTACCCTGTCTTGGCAAGGTTCAGCAGTTGCTATTCCTTGTGTGTTGCTCTTCTGGATTGGACAGCATACTTACTGTCAGCAATCGAGGCAAGGGCAGTCCTCTGCCCAACAGGCCATTTTTGCCAAGTAGAAGACAAACTCCATATGGAGTGTCTTGGATGCCCAATATCCTCTCGGGAGTAGATCTGTGCTGCCAGGAGCAATCATGTCTCATGTCAACAGGATTCTAAGTTATTAAAACATTTAAATACCATATTCTCTAGGTCTATGAAGTGTTTGAAGATTACCTATCCATCTGACATATGTCTCTGTATATCTAGAAAGCCTAACTAACATGACTATAAGTACGACAAGCATGGGTGACTATTAACATGTAACTTTTATCAACCTGTATAGCATAAAGACTAAGGCTTCAGCCGGGCGGTGGTGGCGCACGCCTTTAATCCCAGCACTCGGGAGGCAGAGCCAGGCGGATCTCTGTGAGTTCGAGGCCAGCCTGGGCTACCAAGTGAGTCCCAGGAAAGGCGCAAAGCTACACAGAGAAACCCTGTCTCGAAAAACCAAAAAAAAAAAAAAAAAAAAGACTAAGGCTTCACATAATAAAATTAAACAATCTGTAAATAGATGTACAATACAAGGACAATGACCTTGAATTAGTGACAATATACAAAGATACCTTAATCAGAGATAGAAATATATAGTGCAATGTGACAACAGTATCCTTAATTTGTATCAATATACAATATATCCTAAACAGAAGTAGAACATATATGCAATATGACAAATATAATTTTATCAACTTTAGATAAATTGCATCAGTATGGATTCTTGTATATTGATACAAATGTAAAATTATTATTCTATTCCTGTTTAATATAACTTGTATATGGTATAAATTCAAAACTATATTTGTCACATTGTACATATGTTCCTACTTCTGTTTAAAATATTTTTGTATATTGATACAAATGTAAAATTATATTCAGAAAGTTTAAATTTTAGGATAGCACTATATCTAAAGAAAGGTTCTAAAGAATCAAAATAAGTACGGGGAGAAAGAGAATCGAGACAACAATAGTCTCTAGATTTATGGTTTTCTTCTGTCCCATAACAGGTGGCTCTTCTGATATGAGACAGAAACTCTTAATTTTTTCTTTTAACAATATGCTTGGATTTAGAGAAGGAGAGAGCCATATTCCAACTCTAAACCAGCTTTGATTTTTAATTGAGTCAGGACTACAACTTCTCTGAGAAGTAAAGAGATATAGATGTTTAGGTAGTGAGATTTTACCCTGTAGAGAATATTGGTACCATTAGGTCAGATTTTTCTTTGCTTGGTGATTTTTTTTTTTTTTTTTTGGATAGCTTTCCTTTCTTTAGATGTCTAGATGTCCAAGGTCTTTTGACTACCTGAAGATAGGCATTTTTATTCTCCTGTAAAGACAAAACCAAAACCCTGCCCCAACCCGTATTTGGTGGGTTTTCTTTTTGACTTGTAGAATTGTCACATTGGTGGAGCTCTTAAGCATCAGATTCTCCAGGGTAGCCTGGAGCCAGTGAAAGTTTCCTGAGTCCTTGCATGACTTTGGCCCACTAGCTGTCCGTCTGTATTAGATGATGCTTATCTGCTGCCTGGAGGATTCAGGAATCAGTTTGCAGTTTGTAGCAGGCAATCAGGTATTATTGATTGGATAGGGGCAAGTTTTAATTCACCATCAGCTGCTTGGTTTATTGGTTTGATATTGACCCCTGGTCCTGGGACACACACCCTCACTTGGCTCCAAACAAGAGGGCCATTCCAACTCCTCCTCTTTGTCTGAGATGAGGGGCCTCTCCTGCACTGGCCTCAGTTTCCTCCTTAGGCAAGGACTGCCAATGTTGCAAATGCTGGTGGTTGCACTCACAGAGTTAGGCACGAGCTGTGCACTGTGCCTGAGAGACGAAGCAGGGAGCAGAGAGTGAGCAAAGGACACAGCCAGAAGCATGTGGGCTCTGCCACAGGCCAGGGCAGGCTGGAGTAGGGCCATAGGGGATGTCCATTCTCCTGGGACTAGGGCATGATGACTGCGTCTCAGTCCCCATCAATTCATCATACTCCCCAAATGAACATAATGAATGAGGCATGTAAACGCTTCTTCAGATGAGTCAGCACCCCCTCTTCTGCATGTACAGCTGCTCTTACCCCCAGAGAAGCTGGAGTTGCTGCTCGGAAGGGACCACAGTGGCTTTTGGGAAAAAGAGGCATATCAGGTGGATCTAGAGAAAATGTTTGGCATGTCCTGGGCAGAGCAGTGGCCACGTTGAGAGGCATGCAGCAGAGGGGCATACTTTGGGGTAGTGGATGACCCCTGTGGCTGGCACAGGAGACGCGTGGAGAGGAGTGGGAGAGGGGGACGACAGCACAGAGAATACTCATGTGCTGGGGCAAAAGCGAGTGTGTGTGTGTGTGTGTGTGTGTGTGTGTGTGTGTGTGTGTGTGTGTGTATGCTGCTGTGCATATGTGAAAATCAGAAGACAGCTTTTTTAAATTTTTTATTATTTTATTTTATGTATATGTGTGTTTTTCCTGCACATATATCCATGTACTACACTCCTGTGGTACCTGCCGAGGCCAGAAAAAAAAACAAAAAAAACATTTGATTGGAACTGGACAGTTCTGAACTGCCATATGGGTGCAGGAATAGAACCTGGACTCTCTGGGAGAGCAGCCAGTGCTCTTAATGGTCGAGCCTTCTCTCCAGCTCCCTCAAAGGCTTAACTTGTGACCACCAGTTCTTTTCTTCTACCTTGTTGATGCAGTGTCTCTCTTGTTTATTTTATGTATTTGCTTGTTTGTTTGTTTGTTTTTGCTACCATTGGGCTGAGGACTCCAGATTAGCTGGACTATAAGCTTTTGGATGACCCTGCTGTCTCCACGTCCCACCGCACAGAACCATAGAACTTCCAGAACTATGAATGCATGCCACAGCTTTTTTTTTTTTTTTTTTTAAACAAGAATTCTGATGATCAAACTCAGGTTATCAGGTTTGCACAAGAAATCAACAAATACTTCAACCTGCTAAAGCCACGATGCTGGCCCCAATGACAGGATGACAGGTGTATGTCAGGGGGTTGCTCTGTATTCCTTAGTATTCAAATCACACACACACACACACACACACGCACGCACGCACGCACGCACGCACACACACACACACACACACACACACACACACACCAGAGAGAGAGAGAGAGAAAGAGAGACAGACAGACAGACAGATAGAGAGAGACAGAGACAGAGAGAGAGACAGAGAGACAGAGACAGAGAGACAGACAGAGACAGACAGAGACTTCATTTCATGTGCCTCACATAGATGGCTCCAACCTTTCACTCTTCCTGCTCCCCCATGGCTGTGCAGGCCCCACTGTGGTAAAGGAGAGAGAGAGAGACTTGCAGCAGCCCCACATGGATAGCTCCAACCTTTCACTCTCCCTGTTCCCACTGTGGTAAGAGGGAAAGAGAGACAGGTAGGTTTAGTACCCAGACCCCGTGTGGTATCTGGACATGAGACTGAACTGCTTTATTCTGAGTGGAGCTGGGGCTGTCCATACTGGCTCACAAGTCCCTTCATCAACCAGCCTCCTCTGTGTGTGATTCTGTGGCTCCAGAGAGGCTCAGACCAGCTTCTGACCTGCCCAGGAACTTGAGGGTGGGAACTTGGTCACAGGTTGGACTGTGAGGAGAAGGGTGGGTGAGAGAGAGAGAGAGAGAGAGAGAGAGAGAGAGAGAGAGAGAGAGAGAGAGAGAGAGAGAGAGAGAGAGAGGCACAAAGGTGGCAGGCAAGCACAGGAAACATCCTCTCCAAAGCCTGTTGACAAAGACCCAGAGGTTGGGACCAACTCCATCATCCATTCTGGCCCTGAACAATTCTGCATGTGTTTCCAGATTGTTCCATGTCTAGGCTGGACTTAGGTCAGCAGTCTCCAACCATCTCATCAGTGACATTTAAGTATGTCTGTAGGTGGGAATCCACTACATAAAACCGACAAGAGTGACAGTTATAACTTCATGTTTCCGTTAGATTTATAAGCATTACTCACTAGAGAGTCAGCCAGTCAAGTAGTGAGGGGGTTTTGTTTGTTTGTTTTTAGAGAACCCACATAACTTGGCATTGGACATTATAAGTACTAATTGTGATTCAGGATCAGCACCAATATCCAATTCATTATTCAGATATGGTTCCACTGGATTGTCAACATCCTTCTCCACTCCAAGCAGTGGTTGCAGATGATAATGGATTCTTAAAACATTTTACCTTATGCCCTTAGAACATTCTTTAATTAGATACATCTAAGAACTTTAAGAGGAATAATAGGCAATTATTTTGTTTCTGGGTTCAATTATTAATAATACCCCAACCCTGTTCTTATCCCTTAAACGGTTAGTATTCAATTTGAGGGAGCCAAGGAGTGGGTTTCTTAGTTAAAGCACTCATTCTTTGGCAGAAAAACACCTTTTAAATATAGCTTGGAGGATGTTTGAGGTTGTCATTTAAGAAAATCTCATGCCTCAGTTCCCTCGTCTCACAGCTTTCCACTCAGACTCCCAAACAGTCAAATTAATTTTGATTGCCTGTTAAATCTGAGCTTTGGGATTCAAATTTACCCTAAACACATCATCTAGTGTTGCCAGCAGGGGGACAAGGTGACCCTAAGTGGACAAACTGGGCCAGTGTGTGTTGGCAAGTCAGACAAGAGGGATCCAAACCCACAGCGAGCTCGGATGGGTCCTGATAGGATGGGATGGGGACCTCACCCATGGCCCCTGTCTGGGGTGTGCAGTCAGCTTCTTGCTGAGCTGGACTCTGATGGGGAATGGTGTGCCAGTCTACTTGGAGTCAGTCTACCCCAAGAGATCAAGTTTGGCTACCCATCTTCTTCCAGAATCTTATTAAAACGATAGCCAAGGGGCTGGAGAGACGGCAGAGCAGTTAAGAGCATTTGTGGCTCTTGTAGAGCACCCATATTACATTTCCAGCACCCACGGGGGGTGGGGGAGCTCACAGCCATCAGCAACTCCAGTTCCAAGGGACCCCACACTCTCTTCTGCCCTCCATTGGGTAACACGTATGCACAGAGTGCATATACATACCTGCATGCAAGCAACACAATTAAAAAGAAATGTTAATTCAAGAAAGTAGCTGGATTACGGGGCTGGAGAGACAGCTCTGTGATCGGGAGCCCATACTGCTCTGCAGAAGAGCTTTGTTGAATTCTTAGCAAACGGGTGCAATTCCAGGTCCAGGGGATCCAGTGTCCTCTTCTGGCCTCCAAGGGCGCCTGTGTTCACATCACATACTCACAAACACATACACACAATTAAAATAAATCTCTTAAAAATAATCACAAAACAGCCAAAATAATCGTAAAAATCAGAGAAGGGATATTATTCAACATCTCCGCATGGAAAGGGGGACAAAGAAACCCAGTGGCCCCTCTAGTCCATCTTTGGGGTCCTGAAGAGAGAGGGAAGCTTAGAGAGAGGACTGGGACGATGCACATCTAAGCAATCTGGTCAAGGTGTGGCCCCTCCCACCCGCCACCCACCTTTGCCTCCTCCTGTAAGGTGGTCTGACAAGCTGTTAGAACCACCACCTCTCTTTTTGGAAGGAGACAAGTTCTCTTTTTTGGCTGCCACCAGGCTCCCAGGCTCTCAGCATTTTCCTTCTCCCAGAATGAGACTCCTGAGGAAATTCCCGTTTCTTGGCATCCACTGTCCCAGCAGTCTGAGAGCTGGGTTGGGGGGCACAGGGTCTCTTTAGAATATCTTCATTTCTGACAGGTTTACGGACGGTGGAGTGTCCAAGCTCCTGTTACGTGCCCCAAGGGGAGCACTGCAGACAAACAACCTCCCCAAGCAACTCTGGGTGTGTGCACAGAGGCCGAGGCCCAGCGGGAGAGACTTCCTCCAAGATGCCCCAGACAGCACAGGCGCACAGCAGCCTGAGTGGATGTGTCGGCCCAGGCCAGCCTGCTCAGCCCTTCTGCCCAACACTGAAAACAGTCCTTAAACATCTATGTAGGGGAGGCTGGGGAGATGGTTCAGCCAGCAAAGTGCTTGCTGCAGAGGCCTGAAGCCTTGATTTCAAACCCCAGTACTCACTTAATGGGTCTGTGATCCCAGCAGTAAGGAGGTGGTGTTTCCCAGAGGCTTACTAGCCTGCCTGTCCAGCCGGGTCAGCAAGCTCCGGCTTCACTGAGAGACCCTGTCTCAAAAAATAAGGTGGAGAGTGTCAGAGGGAGACACAGCAGTGCACGTCGGGGCTCCACATGCAGCAAACACACAGGTCTAGGTGCACACACATGCATATGCTCCCACACGCAAACACATACAAACACGTGCTCAAGCACAACACTTGTTTATTTTTTGGGCAGTGTTTGGTGAAGGTGATGTACCTGGAAGTCTTTTTCTGGTCCCTAAAAGCTCCAAATAGCCTACTTTGGAAACTCCAAGCCTGGACTGCTGTCTGAGATTTGCCCACCTGGCCCTGGATGGGCACAACGGCTTTGTCATGATTGAATCTGTGTTTTCCTCTCCCATCCCCCACCCGGCGTGTTTGTTGGAGTAGAACCCCACCCCCTAACCCCCAACCTATGGGATTCCCTTCTAGAAAAGTCATTACTGCTTCTCTTGGTCGCCTGCCAGCTCTAAAGTGTCTTTTTAATTGCATCTAATTTGGCCTCATCTCATTAAATCCTTAATTTAAACCGGAGTGATCCTCCAGCTCTAGCTGTCTGATGACAAAGGGCCTGTGCAGCCCTTCCCCCTTCCTCAGGCTCCTCAGTCGGGGCTGCTCTCATTTCCAGGTGGTCTCTCCGGGAGGTTTCTGACAAGTGGCAGTCGTCCTTGCCATGCTGAGCATGGCGCCCAGCCAGGAGGGCTTCCCGGGAGCTGTAATTACTGGGAAAGGCTCACCCCCGCCACCCCGCTGGAGCCCCAGCTCACAGCCCCAAAGAGGCTGCTGCTGCGACAGTATCCAGTTCTACAGGTGCAGACGTGGGCGAGGAATGAGGCAGAGCTCACACAAGGAACGAACGCATGGCAGGAATCACCGAGTCCACATGCCACGCTTTAGGACAGTCTGACAATAAATTCAGTGCTGTCTGTAAAGTTGACCCTGGAGAATCCTACAAAAGAGTTACAAATTTCAAATCTTCCCTTTCCCCTTCCCCCTCCCTCTCTCTCTCACACACATACTTCTCCTAATGTAAGTTTAAGTAAGTTGAAGATTTGGGGCTGCCCTCAGGGTGTCCATACACCCATGCAGCCTGTGGGCTGACACACCAGGGCGACGAAGGATCTCCCTAGGGAGGCCTTCACTGGCCTCATACTGTAGAGGAGTATTCAAGCTTGTGGGTGAAGTGACAGGTTCCAAGGCCTACTTGGCCTGGAAGGTTCTCTCTCTCTCTCTCTCTCTCTCTCTCTCTCTCTCTCTCTCTCTCTCTCTCTCCATCCCCCCACCTCATTTTCTACCTGCCTCACCCTGGTCCCTCCTCTAGTCCCCCAGCACCTCGGTAACTCTTTGCACACGCCTGCACATCTGTCCCAGGGCCTCTGCCCTCCCTGTCCTGCCTGTCTGCACCGCCGTCCCCTGTATCTCACCTTCCCATCAGCTCTCCCCTGCTCCCTTCCCAAAGGTCTTTCTCGACCTCCCCATCTGCACTCTCCCCTCCTGTCTTAGGGTTTCTACTGCTGTGAAGAGACACTGTGACCACAGCAACTCTTATAAGGAAACATTTCACTGGGGCTGGCTTACAGCTCAGAGGTTTAGTCCATTGTCATCATGGTGGGAGGCATGGCAGCATGCAGGTAGGCATGGTGCTGGAGAGGGAGCTGAGAGTTCTACATCCAGATTGGCAGGCAGCAGGAACAGAGTGAAACACTGGGCCTGGCTTGAGCTTCTGAGACCTCAAAGCCCACCCCCAGTGACTCACTTCCTACAACAAAGTCACACCTACTCCAACAAGGCCACACCTCCTAATATGGCCACTCCCTATGGGCCTATGGGGCCATTTTCATTCAGACCACCACACCTCCCTTGTTTAGTCTGTTGGCATGTTTGTATTTGTATGTCTGCTGGCATGCATCACTAGTTTCTATGTATGTATGTGTTTGGTATCTGTGGCACTGCTGGAGCAGAGCACTTTTCTGTCCTCTTCATGCCCCATGCCTGGTGCCCAGAACAATGTCTGGCACATATCAGGTCTTCAGCTTTCATGTCTTGCTTGACTCTATCACAGTAACATCCAACTTTCAGGATCTGTGCTTTCCAGCAATCCTCAACTCCTCAGCTTGCTGGGCCAACATCAGTCTCATCTGAATCAGCCCGCCCATTAGAGTCAGCAGGGCCTCCCCTGGGGAGGACCCCCTGCCTGCAGCTCAGGGACCTGGCTCACTATGTTGTGAGGACTCAGGAGGCTGACTGCTTCAGAAACTCCTATTGCTTCCAAGATTCTCCTTAGAGAACGGGCTTCCCGACTGCTCAGAGATGCTGCACAGCTTGGACCCAAGAGGGAGCAGGACTGAGAACAGTCTGGGCTTCCAATTCCGTGTGTCTGGGCAGATCCCTTCCACTTGCGGAGCCTATTTCTTCCTCTATAAAGCAGGCCTCCTGTTGAGGTGAGGAGTCAGTGACAGAGAATATGTAATGGAATCCAGGTGCTGTTCAACTCCGGGGTTTCTGAAACAAAACAAAAAAGAAAGAAAAAAAGAAAGAAAGAAAGAAAGAAAGAAAGAAAGAAAGAAAGAAAGAAAGAAAGAAAGAAAGAAAGAAAGAAGAGATAGAGAGAGAAGGCAGATTTTATTTTGTTTATTTTGTTCTGTTTGAGACATGGTCTCTCTCTATGTAGCTCTGCCGACTTGGAACAGTCTGTGTGGACCAGCTTGGCCTTGAACTCACAGTGATCTGCCTCCTAAGTGCTGGGATTAAATGTATGCTCCACCAAGCCTGGCCTCAGAAGCCTGATTTTATGGAATTCAATCTTTTCTTTGAGTTTAGACCTGAAGGGAGAGTGAGATGGCCCAGGAGGTAAGAGCACTTGCTGTGCAAACCCGACATTCTCAATTTGATCCTGGAACCCACAGAAAAATTGGAGCGAACCAAAGCTGCAAAGTGTCCTCTAACCTTTATAGACATACAACAACAACGACAACGACAACAATCATAAAGTTCAAAGGCATAAAAAATAATTTAGTCCTGTCAAAATAAAGGGTCTGAATTTTACTCTTTTTTGAAAGCCAGTCAGTTCCTGGCCACGGTTTCATGGAGGCTGCTAGAAGACACTAGACTCCTGCATCAGACAAGAGACATTTTCCCAGAAGAAAGCAGCATGAGCTTCCTGCTTACGCCACTTCTTCTTCCCCAGTCCTCACAGGGTGATGCCGGGGTGGTGTGCTGAGCTCAGTGGGTGTTAGGTAGCTTTTACTTCACTGGCACCAAATAAATGGCAGAGAAAAACTTAAAAGGGAGAACTTTGTTCAGCTCAGGATGTTGGGTTAGAACCCATCGTGGTAGGGAAAGTCCTGTAGAGGCTTGATCCGTGGTCCTGGAAGCAGCTGTCTGCTACCTGGTACCGACCAGGCACGGGACAAGGAGCAGAGTCAGGCTAGATCCCTCTGGGACAGCTTCTGGTGACCTCTGTCCCCTGGATTGGCTAGGCTTCACATTCTAAAGCCTCTGCAAACCTCCCAAGTAACACTACCAGTTGAGGACCAAGTGTTCAAACACGTGAGCCCATGGCAGGGGGCATTACTCTGACAGAGATAAGCATAAAAATAATCAAATCTTTTATAATAACCTTTGAGCAGAGCTAGCTTTACTGCAGAACTGAGATATCATCTCTAGTCCACAGGACAGCAAGTGAATCTGCTCTGTGCCCTGGAAAGAGAGACGCTCTCTATCCTCCAAGGGAGAACACAGATGCAGGAGAGGGCCTCGGGATACAGCTCAGGTGATAGAATACTTGCATAGCATGCCTAAGTCCCTGGGTTTGATCCCCATGACCCCATGGGGAGCAGGAGAAACCTGTGAAGAGCCAGGCATGGTAGCACATGCTTGTGGTCACAGCACTTGGGAGATCGAAGCAGGTGAATCAGGAGTTCAAGGCTGGCTCGGCTACATAGTGAGTTTGAGCCTGGGCTTTATGAGACTCAGTCTCAAAACACAAAAACAAAACAAGCAAGCCACTGGCAATACAGGGAAAGGCACTGGCGACACTTAGTGAGTTTTCTTCTCCTGTGTCCTGGGCAGCCATTCACCCAAGCCTGTCCTTGGGTGCTCCTTGAGGGCTCCTTCTTTGGTGTGTCTTCACACCCCACACCTTCATTCAGAGGACGCACACGGAAGACAATTACGTTCTGGTTTTCTCTGAGGCAGGCTCACAGCTGCACCCCGTCCTGGCAGGCAGGACCTTTAGACTCACTGTGGTGAAGGAGGAACATTCTCACCCTCTTCAGGTCCACAAGATGCATGGAGAGGATCTATGGGCTCCTAGCCTTCCCTCCCACTCCATCCCCCGTCATGGTTGCATCCCTCCCCGGCGGTAGTTCTGTGATCTCTGGCCATCTGTGGTGTGGGGATCTGTGTTGAGCCTGTATCCCAGTCCCTGTGGTGGCTGTCAGCCATTGCCTCTGAGGATCAGACCCTATACCTGCCTGGCTGGCTGGGGAGCAGGGAATCTCTCCTTTGCTGCCAGTCCTGCCTTTCACAGCTCCCTCAACCAACTCTCGTTCTGAGGGGTTGGGGAGCAAAAACAGAACTCACGCCTGAAACTGACAACTGTCAGACCAAAGGAACCAAGGCCACTTCTTTTTTCACTTTGAGAAATATGTTGAGAAGAAATGTAAATATCTAGATAGAGTAGTTTCCAGAAACAGAAATATATTATGAACACAAGCTCTCAGGAAGTCCCTGCCTCGCTCTGGTGAGAGTGCGGAGTGAGCTTCCTTCCTAGTCCGGGATGAAGGGCTCTCAGGACACTGTTTCTCTCCTTGATCCTCTGCCTGGGAGGAGCAGAGCCAGTCAGGTAATGAAGCCACTGCTTTCACACTTATTCCTGATAATTGGTCACCCCTTTCAAGAGCAGGTGGGTTCTGATGCAGTAATTGGCAGGGGACAGAGCCGAGCACCTGGGGACTGGGAAGGTGTTAATTGCCAGCCTCCCTCCCAGTGCCCATCCTTCCTAAGCAAGGATAAGAGATGTCTGCATGGCTCCTAAGTACCAAGGGCAGGGGTACACCATTGAGAGGGGGGTGATGGCCATCCGTGGTAGAGCTTGGACTCGGAACCAGGCTGCACAGCCTGAGGTTTTGCTTCTGGTGGGAGGAACCCACAGAAGGGCTGGTCTGAGTCTGGGAACTTCTGCAGTCCTTTCCAAGTGAGGCGGGCAAATGTCCAGTGTGGGACCTAGAGCCCGGGTGAGTGGCTCAGGACCTCCATGCCACCTCAGGTGTTTGTCAAACTGTGCGTCAGACCCAACACACCATTGGAAGCCCGATTATTAGCAGCAAGCAGGTTTTCCTCAACCACATTGCACCCCAGAGTGTGTGCCTTTACTTCCCTCAGTGGACTGGGAGCCTTGAACTGCAGGGGGCAGGTGTTCTTTAGGACCCAGGCCCTGTTCCAGTCCACAGGCACCGAGCCTTGGTGCTCAGTTCTTCAGGGGAATGCCAGTCAGGTCTGCAGCAGGCCAAAGGGCTCACCTCAGCCACCTTTGGCCACCTTGAGACACCTCATATTAACACCCAAATGCTTGTGGGTGGATTTGCACACTCACAGCATTCTGGACACCAGGGGAAGGACTCAGGCTCAGGATCCTCTTCATTAAGGACTCGGGTTCTGCTCTGTCCCTAGCCACCTGAGCCAGAGCCTGAGAGTCTCAGCTTTCTCCCATCCTTCATGACAGTCCCTGGCCACACACCCTGTCTTCTGTCTCCACAACTCTGTCACAGCTGACAGCATAGCTCAGTCCCTGTTATCTCAGTGGGACCCTCCTGGCCTCGATTTACCCCTCTCCACCAACCCCTATCTTGTAGCCAAAATAATCTTCTGAGATTCTGTCTGACCTGACTGATCCTTGTGTAAAAATCCTTCTATGGTTCCTTGGTAATAAGCATCACACACACACACACACACACACACACACACACACACACACACACACGTCCTGGTCTCTGCCTCCCTCCCATCTAGCATTTACTCCACCACCTGGAAAAGGCAGGCCTTTTTTGTAGCTAGAGTTTTCCTGCCTTGCCCACAGTCAGGACAAATCTTTGTCACCTGCCAGTCCCACAGCTGCTCAGACCCAACCAAGTAAGCACAGAGTCTTATATTGGTTACAAACTGTATGGCTGTGGCAGGCTTCTTGCTAACTGTTCTTACAGCTTAAATTAATCCATTTCCATAAATCTATACCTTGCCACATGGCTCGTGGCTTACCGGGATCTTCACATGCAGCTTGTCATGGTGGCGGCTGGCAGTGTCTCTCTCACCCAGCTTCCTGTTCTCTCAATTCTCCTCTCTACTAGTTCCGCCTATACTTCCTGCCTGGCCACTGGCCAATCAGTGATTTATTTATTGACCAATCAGCAACACATTTGACATACAGACCATCCCACAGCACCTTTTTGCCTATTATTCTTGTTGCCTGGAATGTTCTTCCCCCTTCTGCGGGCCAATTCCTGCTCATGCTTCAAGGACCACTCTCAGTGGCTCCTTCAGATCTTCCTAGGAAAGTTATTTCTTAATCCTTTAATTTCATTTTGAGAGTGTTATATCTGTGGTAGGTAGAAAAATGCTTCCCCTTTACAATGTAGTAGCCTGTAAATATGTTACCTTATATGCTTTATTAATCTTTTTAGTCTGTTTTCTATTACTATAACAAAATGCTTGAGTCTGAGTAATATATAAAGAGAAGGGGAGCCAGGCATGGTGGCTCATGCCTTTAATCTCAGCACTTGGGAGGCAGAGGCAGGCAGATCTCTGAGTTTGAGACCAGCTTGGAGTACAGAGCAAGTTCCAAGATAGTCAGGACTACACAGAGACACCCTGTTCCCAAACCAAAAACAACAACAAAATGTAAAAAAGGAAAGAGGTTTTGGGGTTCAAGGTATGGTGCTGGTGCTGACCTGGCTCTGGTGAGGGAGCACCGCATGATAGATGGTAGCACAATGGCAGGAACATATACAGGAGCAAGCCATCACAGGTGAGTCAGGAGCCAGAGAGAGACGGAGGGGGAAGGGAGGAGGGAGGGAGGGAGGGAAGGAGACTCTCCCTCACCCTGACAGGACCAGCCTCACCATGCGTCAGGGGGCCTCACTGGGCTCAAAGGAAGTGGGACTGATTTTATTTCACAGCCAGAAAGCACGGCTCCCTAATGCCAACCTTCTTGCTTGCCATATCCCAAACCATGCACATGTGGTCTCAAGTCAGCCTTCCCTAGGTCTCTGGGGTCACTCAGCTTTCTTTCCTACTCCAGCTTCTACCCAGGAACCCCCAATCCTAGTCAAGATGTCAGACTCAGAGGCTAGGGAACACCCGGGCTCCTGGAACCATCACAGTCCCTCCATCTCACCTCCTCATTTACAATGAGGAGACAAGACACTCACCCAGGCTGGGCCCCTCCCACCCCTCACCTGCCTCTCCAGGAACTCTATACAGTAGGATCAGCAGCCCTTTCCTCAGACGGGGAACTGAGGAACACAGACTCTTTGGTACAGTCAGTTGGTTGAGCTCTGGGTCTCTCTTATTAATCCCCGCACTGTTCTGAAAGATGGAGAAACTGAGACCCAAGGAGGTTTCTCCAAGGTCCCATATGAACAGAAAGCAGGCTGTTGGAGTTTGAGTCAGACAGAGCCCTCCAAATACACGATGGGAGGGAGTGCGTGGGCTGAGCCGGAGACCGGCTAGCTTGCCATCTTCAATTAGACCATTAGCTTTTCTGAGCAGAGGACGATTTAACTAACAGCATCAGTTTTCTGACACTATTGATCGGCCAAGATTAAATATGTTTGTCACAGTCAAGTGAACTAATCACTTTATTGTATTTCAAATACTAATTTCATCAGATAGATGTTGGGGGGTGACCCAGAGGAGGGAGGAGGAGATGGGCATGAACATGGAGAGGGTGCAGGGCGGCAGCAGGCAATCAATGCAGTGGGTCTGCCTCGAGGTGGCCAGAGTGGTAGGCTTTCCGGAGGCCCATGGTGCTCTCAGCCTTGGGAACCTGCATCCTCTCCAGCCTCCAGCACACTTGAAATTTGTCTTCTCGGGAGAAGCAATTTCTCAAGCATTATTGGAAAATGGTAGACATTCCCAAATAGCTATTCTAAATCACCCCTCAGCTGCGCCTCTCGAGGCTGCTCTTACTCTGCTAGATGCAAATGCTACTTCTCTGGGCCATTAGCCATTCCAGGAACCACCGATTCACAGCAAAAGCTGGAAATGAACTCATCCGTCTTTCAAGTCTGGCTCTGCCATTCCCATAGCTCAGCGTGTTAGATGGAAACCCCAGGTTTCTTAATCAGTCCCTGGCCTGAGTGCAGAGGAGCAAGGCTCCCTCCTTGTGAGACATACATACACACAGGTACACACAAACGTGTGGACACACAACACAAATGTAGACACCCGTACAACACATCCACAAAGTATGCACGCATGCTCACACACTGTGGGCGAACACAGATACAGATATGTGATGCTCATGTAACCACATATACAAGCTCACACATGTACACAACTGCACATGCTCACATGCAAAATACAGAATGCTAGGCCTGGCAAGATGGCTCACCATGTAAAGGCACTTTCTGTCAGGCCTGACTGAACTCACTTGACTTCGGAGAGAACTGCCTACTGCAAGTTGTCCTCCACACATGCATCATGGCACCCACTGTTGCCCCTGGAGTTAAAGAAAGGTACAGAGTTCTTCTCCATCTTTGGTCTTCTGGGGCTCAGGCCCTGGGGAAAAGACACAGGTAGAGCTGCTTCCCCATTGGGCATCAGGTCCCAATGAATAACCCTCCCAGTTATTCACCCTCATAAACGTAAACTGAAATGGGCATAGCAAGAAGACAGCAGACTGTGGTCCTCCAGGGAAGAGGCCTCCATGCTGCTCACTGAACCCACGGGCTATCTGGCTAATCAGAGGAATGAGTTCTTTGCAAGGAGCTTGATGTCTCACATCTCTGTAGCTTCCAGTCCAGGTTGGCGCTGAACTCAGGGTGCAGGGAAGGTTTGGCACGTCCAACTATATTGGATAGAAATACCTGAGTCCATAGAGAAGAGACTCAACAGGGGGTGGGGCCAATAGGGGGCGGGGCCATCAGTGGCCAACTGCAGCTGGACTGGGGCTTGCTGACTCCCACAAAGGTAAGCTACCAACCCTTGGTGATCTCTGGCCAAATCCATCTAGTGTCTGAGGTTGGCCAGGGCTCCCTGCTCTTTCCTCAGCCTTTGTCATGGTAGCTGCATTTCCTGGCCAGAGTTTGCCCTTGACCAGAAGTCCTTAGTACTTTGTACTCCGTCCTTTGCAGAGAGCTGCAGAGTTACGTGGAGGAAGGCTGCCTGAGCAGCAGGGCTGAGCCAGGTACTATTTTTAGAAGCAGACTTTTTGTGACTGGGAATCTGTGAGATCTGGAACCTTCCTGGGGTATTTGTTCAGGCTCCAGAAGATCATCCATCGCTGGGAATCCTAGCGGGTTAAACAAGATAGAAAAATCAATGGCATCTCCCCGGGGAAACATGGAAAGCCAGAGCAGCAAGGAGCAGCTTGGCTGATCATTTCAGGTCTCTGAGCGTCATTAAAACCAGAGAGCATGTGTTAAACATGTAACCCGGCCTCTTAGTTTCTGTTTGTGCTATGCAATTCCAGATGTTTTACCTCTTGAAAAAAAATCTGTTTTTATATGTGGTGGAGTACCTAATTTTGGGGGGTGGGGGTGGGAAATTCCATAGTTCCCCTCCTGGAGTCAGCATGCAGGCAGCAGGCCAACCTCTAAGGCGTCTGTTAAAAGCCAGAGAAGTTCCACAGTGGGCCTCGAGGCCCTGCAGATTGGAGTCCAAAGGCCTGAACTCCAACTCTGCTCTGTCTTTGCTCGAGATCTCTTGTCTTGAGCAAGTTGCCTGAGGCCCACAGAACCCAGGGGTAGTTGGTGCTGAATACCAAACCACCCACCCTTAGAGCAGGCAAAGCTTAAGACCAATGAGAGGACCCAAGAGCCTGGGACCAGGGGGAAGCATGTGCACAGTGACCATGGCCTGGGGACGGTATTCTCTCCCCACTGTCCAGACTTCACATAGACTTTCAGAGCTATGCTGAGCAGGGAGGACCCGGAGGGCACAGTAGAGCCCTTGGCAGACTGGTCTTGACCTTTCAGGATGGAGTCACCAAATGTTCTTCCTCAGTCTTCATCAGGATCACCACCAACGTCCTTTTTTGATGACACCATGTGTCCTCTCAGTTGTATGTACTAGTGGCCACTCACTGGTTCCCAAGTCCCCACATTCCTCCGCTCCCAGGACTCTGCTTTCCAGGTGTCCCCTTATCTCTGGGTGCTCCCTCTCTGAAGGCTCCTAGTCACTAGCCTGCTCCTTGAAGGACAATCTTTCCAAGAATATATTTCTATCCATCCATCCGTCCATCCATCCGTCTGTCTGTCTGTCTGTCAACCCGTCCGTCCATCCATCATCTCATCTGTCTATCCATCCAGCCACCATCCATCCATCTTTCCATCCATCCATCCAGCCACCATCCATCCATCTGTCCATCCATCCATCATCCATCCATCTACCCACCCATCATCCATCCATTATGTATCATCTAGCTATATCACTATCTCTATCAATCAATCATCTGTCTATCTCTATGGTCTATCAATCATCTATATATCCTATCTCTACTCACCCCGTGTCCTGTGTCCCCTTATGTGCTTTCTGAGGACTGTGTAGAGCAGCAGGCTTACCAATCCATCTGCCCACATAACTCTTCCACTTGCTCCCTGCACCGATTTTTCTCACACTGCCAGTCCACATGCAGGCAGTGTCTGGCACTGACTCCCCAACTCAAGCCCATCAGAGTGTTTCAGGTCTCTGGTTTTCTTGGTTCTCCCCTTATGGTTCCATGAAGACAGCTGCTGTGCCAGCCATCCCATCTGCATTCTAGATGAGAAGAAAGAGGACATGGAAAAAAGGGGTGGGGAATAAACCCAATGGCTTAGCATTCTCTTTAGAGTCCTCCAAGAAGCTCCACCCAATGGCTTCCCCCGCTTCACCGTATACCCCTGCAGACGTGCCTGCCTACAGACATGGCAGTGTCCTGTCTGCATGTAGTTTTAGTGGGCATACCATCATCACATCATGGACCAAGTAAGGGGTTACTTCTCTTCTGACCCCCACCCCTGTCTGCTTTAAGCTCCTCCCACCCGGCCTGCACCCCATCCCTCCAGCCCCTTCTACTGTATCCCCACCCATAGCCAGGGTAGCCTCGCTAACTTGATCCCTGGGCCCATCCCCCTCACCAACACCTCCAGTGTCTGCCTCTTGATGCCCCCAGATCAGCATAGAGTCCCCAGGCTGGCACTTATGACCGTGAACTCTGAAGAATAACCATGATCTCTAGGAAGCGAAACTTGGGGCTTTGCTGCCATGTTGCTGGTGGATTTCAGAAAAGAGCAGCTCGCTCCAGGGGAAAGGCGGCTGATCCTGGAGTGAACACACACATTAGCTCTGCCATGCCCAGATAATGAATAGAGAGAGGCTCCTCCATCGTGCTGATTTATATTGTTATGGTTTCTTCCACAGGCCAAGGCGCACACATCCTTCCGCCTCCCACCTTCTCTATTTGCTACAGCAAGGAAATCACATTTTTCACGACTCCTGGGAATTACTGGATGGCGGCGGCTTTATTTGTTAAGGATTGAACTTGGCCATTTCTCCGATGGGGGCCGAGTCCCGCTGTCATGCACAGCTTCTCATCCAGAGAAACACTGTGGAAAAGAAATCAGAAGCAGGACTCAGTGTGACAGTGACAGCCTGGCAGGGCCCCAGGGACTGGGGGGCTAATAGGGTCTCATGGCAGGGAGGTCCCGATGCCACTGTGCTGGAGGGGAAGAGGTAAGGGTGAGACTTTGACAAAGGAGTGAAAGAATTGTGTCATGCATTAAGCCTTGGTCAGCAAGGGAACAGTAAATCTTCCAGAGGCTGGAAAGCAAGCCAGGCCTTCCCAGGGCAGGAGCTCAGTCCTGCGGGCCTGGGGCCTGGGGCGAGGATTTACAGGGGTGTCCAAACCTATGACCTTAGCTATAAATTTTTCAGTGCATATATGCATTTCCCTGGGGCTACAGTTCAGAGAATTTATCAATTCTCGAAGGCTGAGAAATGTTGGTCTAGTTAACTCTCTCCCCACAGTGAGGGGACCAGCCATATTCCCCAGTAAAAACAGGTCAGGACTGGGATTCGGTGCTGAGATCCAGCCATGGCCTGTTTAAAACTCGGCTGTGTGACCTTAGGCTGGTCTCTTTGCTTTGCTTGAACACACACACACACACACACACACACACACACACACACACACACACACACAGAGTTACCTGGAGTAGGGGTAAATTCATCAACATCAACACCACTCACAGAAGATAAGGAATTGGTGCTCAGACTTTGAATCAATGAATAACTTTGAAAATCAATCTTTTTTAAACCACCTTTGACCTGCTTATTTATTTAGAAAGAGTCTTATGTATCCCAGTTTGGCTTCCAACTTGACTTGTTAGCTGAGGACGACCTGGAACTTCTTATCTTCCTGCCTCCACCCCTCCAGTGCTGGAATTATAGCATGCTCCGCCATATACAGTTTCTGCAGTGCTGGAGTCAAACCCAGGGCCTCACCGTGCTGTACAAGCACTCTACCAACTGAGCTACAGCTCCAGCCCGCCGCCGCCGCCGCCACCGCCGCCGTCAACTGCCTTTCCTCTGGTCAGCAAGTCTGTACTGAGTATCTCATTTAAGACACTGGCTGGACAAAGAGTCACAGTCCCCACGCCCTAGCTGGGAGCTCAGTAGGGGGCTCTTGGAGGAGAACAAACCAGTGTCGTTGCCATGACAACACCTTGCTCCATCACTGGTGTGCCTATTGTGACACTGCAGTTAATGTCCTAACGAGGGAGGTCAGCACAGGACTCTGGGAGAGCGTGGGGTGAGGTCACCGCGCTGAGAGGGAGGAAAGGTGTTGGGGGGAGGTGTCAGAAAAGGCTTTCCAGAGGAGGCAGCCACTAAGGGAGCCCTAACGGAGCAGCGGCCAGGAAAGAGCTAGAATGCGGCTTGCAGAACAGACAGCATAGCGTTATGGAAATCCCAAACATCTAGGAATCGACCATGCACCCAAATAGATGAATGAACTCTTTAAGAGTCCGCTGGGCCCAGGCTAATGCCTTGAGAAGGTCCTTCAGTCCCCTCATAGTTTCTTACAGCCTTTACAGGTCAGATAACAGTGTCATAACCTCTGTCTACGTGACCATATGAGAGCTGTCCTTGGGAGTCCCCTGATAAAGGAATTTTCCGTTCTAGTTATGCATGTGCATAGGAACAGACTGTAGGAACAGGCATATTAGGGAGCAATTAAAGTACTCTTCCTTAGCAAATGTGTTCTACTATATGCCCTTTGACAGAGAGCTGCGGGGACCATCTTTTAGGGCAGTTTCTTGTAAGGCTTTGTTTAAGACAAAGGGAGGGACTTTAGTAAGCAGAATCCTTCACACTTTTAACCCCTCCTACTTTCCCACAATCCTATAGCTTCTAGGCAGAGAGTTCCACTAAGCTATCCTAACATGAAGTAGTAATTTGATTTTATTAGGTGCACATACGAGAGTGTAATTACATATTTATATCAATCTCCCTTCCATTTGCAAAGGTCCAGGGACTAAAGAAAGCCAGGAGGAAACACTGACCTCACCCTGCTGTGTTATCAGCAGAGAAACCACAACCACATCTGTCCCCTCCACCTCCTGTCACCGTTGAGTTTTGGTGCACCTTCATTTAGTGTCAGATGGGCCAGAGACTTATCCATGGGAGGGAAGGGTGAGAGCCGAGGTAGGGTGGTGTGGTGTGGTAACCTGTTAGCAGAGGCAAATGATCACTGTGTGCCTTTCGGGGCTGTCCCAGGATGATGGAGTCCCAGGGTCACTGCTCCACCAGGGACAGCCTGAGTGATCACCTCAGTGGTGATTAATGCTGCCTCCCTCGGCCAGCCCCGGGTCTGCAGCCAAGTGCCGCCGTCATCTCTTTATTCTTCCGCCCCCGCCATTATTGAAAATCAATAAACTGTCCCAGCCCAATGAAGTTCAGCAGCTGGGATGGAGTCCATAAATCAAATAAAAACTAAATTATATTTAAATAGGAACTAGGAGTAAGAAGGCTGTGTTGGAGTAGAGCTGGAGTGCCCAAAGGATGAACAAAACAAATACCACTTGGCCAGAAAAGTAAAAGGCTGGCGAGCCTCCGGGAGCATCTTGCCCCAGCTCTCTATTATCCAGCTCTGAAGGGCGAGGCCCAGAATCCCCCTGTGGTCACACGGTGGCGGGAGGGCCACTGCTGCAAACCTTGGACCTCCCCAGAACCCACTGCTCTTCCTCTCCCAACTGGCCCCAGAACAACTCAGAGCAACAGCTGTATTGACACGGATTTGAGAGGAAATTCAGGAGAGAGGGTCCGCACAGTCAGGCCTTTTGTTCTTTCCTTTACCGTTCCTGCCTCCATGTTCTGTTTTAAGACATTAATCGGTGTCTGCTGTCACTAACTGCCACCAGAAAAGGATCTGGAGCTGGCACTGGGCTGGGAAATCTTCATGCTCTCCCAACCAAGGAAGATCTAATACCCTGATGGAGTAGGGTCCTCAGGAAGGTTTTGTCTTACAGGTGGGCCTGACATAATTCTAGACTAAGGCATCTGGAAGCAGGAAAAGATCTGATCCATTTACACTCCAGAACAGAACACAGTGCTATTTAAAGGAACACAAAATCCGGCAACGATGCATAGGAAACAAGCAGCGCCTACCTAGAGGGGGAAAAAAAACACCCAGCGGTCTAAGAAGTAGGAAAATATGGGCAGTAACTCAATACAGATGGTGAATCAACAGATGAGAACATTAAAACAGCCATCCATAGGTCCATTGTGACCCCAATGAAAAGAGGTTTAAGGTCCCAGGGGATATGTGAAATGGGATCTATCTATGCGAGTAACTTGCTCAGCAAGAAAGAAATAGATTACTGATGCTTGCAACAGCATGAGCAAATTTGAGAGCCATCGTGCTGATTGCGTGGATATGAAATTCTAGAAAAAGGAAAACTGTAGTAATAGGAAGCAGATCTGTGGCTGGAGGATGGGCTGGGGAGGGAATGGACCTGTAGAGGCCACAAAGGAGCTTTGGGTAGGGGTCAATAGAAATGTCCTTGTCATTAACTGTGGGGATGAGTGTGAGTGTATAGATTTGTCAAAACTCATTGTAGGGGGCCTGGAGAGCTGGCTCAGCAGTTAAGAGTGCCAAGTGCTCTTCCAGAAAGTCTGAGTCCCCATGTGGAGTGTCACACAACAGCCTGAAATTCCAGCTCCCGCGGAGTCTGATACCTTCTTCCCGCCTCCTGTGCCCACACCCCCACAAAGACACACACGTACACATAAAGAAAAACGAAATACATCTTAATAAAAATCTCACTGTGGGGGAGGGTATGGGCATGGCTCTAAGATGTGAGAAATCTGTGGGCATAAAGTGTCTGGACTGTGGTGATTGACATGCCAACCTACACATGTGATGCTGTGTATAGAAGCAAACACACCCATACAGATGAGCAGGAGTACATCTGGAGAGAGCTTTGTAGGATGGGGGAGTCTGTCAATGCCAATGCTCAGGATGTGACTTTATATTTCAATATTACCACGTGCTACCCCAGGAAGCTGGGTAAAGGGTACATGGGAGTTCTGTAATAGTTCTTCCACTGCATGCAAATCTGAAATAATTCCTCCATATAGCTGATTTTTGAAACGTTCCACACAAACTGTCAAAGCTGTTTCTTCTCATAACCTGCTCTTTCTTGTCACGTCAGCTCCCACAGAACATGCACTGTGCTGATATGCCAAGCTAAGGAGATGTCGGAGTTTCACATGGTTTTTTTCTTTTTTAAGCCCACAGGGGAAATTGATGGCTTTTCTGTTATCCAAGGATGATTGGAAAAGTTATGGGACACATCTGAGATTTCACCCAAGGGTTGGAGAGGTAATGAACTACAAAGAACCAATTTGAAGAGACATTGAGAGAAAAAAATTAATGTATTTTCTACTTGTATCCTATTTAACTTGAATTGTTCAAAGAAATAGCTATGGCTTATTACATTATGATAACAGAAGATGGCCTGTATTATTCTTATATCTCCCCATTGGCGTGAGCTGTCAACTTGACATATCGTGGAGGGATTGAGAGTCTCAATTGGAGGTTGGCCTGTGGCCATGTCTATGGGGACATTTTCTGGATTGTTAATTGATGTTGGGGGGCCCAGACCACCATGGGCTATACCACCTCTGGGCAGGTGGTGCTGGGTTAGACAAGAAGGCTGGCTGAGCCTGAGCTGGAAGGAGAAAGCTTATGGCTTGTGTTCCTCCGTGATGTCTCCTTCAGTTCCTGATTGAATTCTTGCCCTGACTTTCCTCTGTGATGAATTGCAATCTGGAAGAGTAAACCCAATAAACCCTTTCCTTTCCAAGTTGCTTTTGGTCATGGTGTTTATCACAGCAACAGAAAGCCAACTACAACAAAGTTGGTACCAGGAGTGGGGTCTTCATTGCAAGTGTCTCTGCACCTTCAACAGCGGCCTCTCTTTGAGGACTCCAACTTTGCCACATGGTGCCAAGTCCCAGCTTCTCTCCATGACTTTTTCATGCCTTCAATACCAGTACCATGTGGGAGACTCTTACATATTATTTGCTAAATTCTGCTGCCAACTTGATGGGTAGCCTTCAGCCCCCTGGACTACAGCTTCACTGTGACAGCTCCGAAGAAACATTTCCCAGAAGATTTCACCTCGATCATGTTGATCTCATTAACCACAGCTGATTCTTCAGTCTAGCTGACCAGCAATCACAAATTCTCAATACAAAATATGACACAGATGGTCCTGAGAGAGTCTTTGCATCTCTCCGGAACATCACAAGCCAGGCTTCCATTATTTGCATTTCTTTCCACAGTCTTATCTTCCGAAGCTCCCACTGAACAGTTCAGTAAGCTCTGAGCACTCAGTGGCTTTTCCAGCTCAGCATTCCGGATACTCCCATACTCTTCCCCCAAACAGCACAGTCATATCTGTCACAGCAACAACTAATCTCTATTCATCCCAACATAGACAACACTCAGCCTTTTGTAGATATCCAGTATCTGAGTCTTATTTCTGTATTTAGCATTAAGTGGGGTCCCAATATGATTAGCCCTCCATATCTACGAGTTCTGATTTACAGATTAATTAATTAATTAAGAAAAATGTTTTCATCTGTAACAAACACATAGAAACTTCTAAAGTTGTATTATTATTATTCCCCAAACAAAACAGTACAACCGGTGCTTACAAAGCTTTTTCCATTGAGTAGAAGTAATCTAGAGATGACTTCGGGTAAATGGGAGGAAGTACGTGGATTATTAGGCCTGCTTTCCCAGATTCCTTTGCAGCTGGCATCTAGGCTCAGCCAAGTCCATGTATTTGCCTTAGACAGAAACTATTGATGCAATGAAGCAGGAGTCTATGAGCTGGAGAAACACTGAGTTTCCAGCCACAGCAGCTAAAGCCTGATGACTGTGGCACTGTACCTGGCATATTGAGGCACAGTGCTGGTGGCTGAAGGGATGTCCCAAAAACATCTGGGGCTCTGAGATCCTCGCTGCTGTCTGGTCCTCATCACCTTCCCTGCCTGCCTTCCGGTCCTTACTGAGAATCTTTCTGATGGTGTCAGTGGAGGGAGACAGACAATAAACATGATAAATAAGTTACACGGCATATCCACAAGTGAGCACTATTATCAAGTAAAAGATGGACAAGTAAGGAGAACGGGGACAGCTGGGAGTCTGGGCAGAAGGGACTGGGCCTTACAAAGTGATGCTGGACAATGACACAAAGGAGGCAACTGGGCCTTAGGGAAAGTGGCCCTGGGGTGGGAGTGCATGGAGGGCTGGGAAGCAGTGTGGTTAGAGCAGAGGGCTGAGGAAGGAAAGACTGGAGAGTCCCTGGGCAGCCAGGCGGGTGGACCTTGGCAGTGATCATAGGGACCTTGAATGTCATTGGACCAAGCAACAAGCCATAGGTACATATTACGATTTGGATAATAAATGTTCTCTAAAAACGCACAGATTCAAAGCATCCTCCTCACTGCCGGAGTGCTCAGCTTGGAGAAATCATTGGATCATGAAGGCTGTAACCCCATCAACAGATTGAGTGATCTCTTAGTGATGAATGAAATGTGAAGAGGTGGAGCCTATTTCAAGGAAATGGCTTTCACTGTTTCCTGGTGGCCATAAGGTGAGCCACGGCCACCCCCCAATTTCCTCTTCAGCCATGTTGTTCCTGACTCACAGGCCCGAGGCAGCAGAGCCAGAAGTGCGTGCAGCAAATACTCTGAAACATCGATCAACACTACCAAATCTTTTTTCTTTGTTTGTTTCAGATGTTTGTCTTTGTTTTATTTCCACTGTGGCAGGAAGCTGACTAACACGCTGTGTTTTACGTCTTAAGTTCACTCCGTGTGTCCCCGGGCAGCATGCTACGTAAGCAGGTTGGCATAAGAGCAAGGACATAGGTCATCGCAGTGTGCCAAGCAGAGAATACGGTGGCTTGAGGTTGGTGCTACCAGTCATAGCTCAGATCTGGAGACATCCCGAAAGCAGAGCCAGTTGGATTTGGAGCCAGGAGCCCGAGCTGGCACAGAGGTTTTTGGGCACAATCGCTGGAATACGGGCTTCTCATTTTCTGAGGGAGGACAGTGGTAGCGTGGCCTGAGAGTTAATTGTGAGTCTCAGAAGGCTGTTGTTTCTCTTTGGTTTTGGTTTTTGAGACAGAGTCTCAATATATAGTCACAACTAGCTTGGAATTCACTAGGGAGACCAGGCTGGCTTCAAACTAACAGAAATCCGCCTGCCTCTGCCTCTGGGATCAACGCTACCACGATCCGTCTGTCAGAAGCTTTCGTTGTTGTCTATGTGTTTGAGGGCTTTGTTTTGTTTAGATTTTTTAATTTTTATGTGTATGAGTGTTTTTCCTACACGCATGTCTATTCACCACATGTGTGCCTGGTGCATGTGGAGGCCAAAAGAAGGTGTCAGATCCTCTGGAGCTGGAGTTATGGGTGGTTGTGAGCTACCACATGGGTGCTGGGAACCGAACCTAAGTCCCCTGTGAGAACAACCAGTGCTCTTCACTGCCAAGCTCCCCCTCCAGCCCACCAGAAGTTTTGAGTCAACTCTGAATTGGCCTCCCAACCCCATCTCCCCACAAATTACTATCTTAAAGCCTTAGGCCCCAGTGTGGGTGTATTTGGACGTGGGGTGTTTAAGAAAGAATTAGACCAAGATGAAGTCATGAGGCTGCAGCCTGCATGGTGGCTTTAGTGTCCTTGTGAAAGAGACACCATATGCTCTCCCCAGGCAGAGACACTGAATTGGCAGGTGGCAAACCCAAGCCTGGGACTAAACAGGGAATTTGGGGCATGGATGTAAATGTGGGGCTTGTTAGCAACTAGAGATGCCTAGTCATGAGACAGTTGGGAAATGAGAAGAGACACCCACAGACAGAGCATCCTGGGGTGCATCATCTGAACAAATGGGGGAAAATGAGGATCCTTTAGAGAAGACTGAAACAGCTTCCAGTAAGAAGACACTTGGCTGGGAGCAGTTTCCTGGGGGCCAGGTGGGGAAGAAGAGGGGTGTCCCACTGTCGAACACTGAAGTCAGAGGTCACCATGCGCCTTCAGGGCTGGAAGGTTATTGGTGAGGTCATATCCCCACCATGCTTCTCCTCTGGGGCTTACTCCAGTCTGGTGGGTGTGAACGACACCATTGTACCTGTAATTGCTCTGAAATTTACTCTGCTGTTTTCTTTGAGATCGAGGCCATGAATTCAGTGGGAATGCTGGGGTGCGGCCATTCTGGAATGGAACCCTCTACTCATGTCTGACCCCTGCACAGGTCAGAGGGCAGAGGTAACCAAAGGCTTCCTGTCGTGCAGGAGTGGAGTGTCCTCTCAGAGTGGAGGAGAAAGTTTCCTGGCCAACTTTGTCTTCTGTGCACTTGCAAGGGATTCTGGACCTGCACCATTGTATGATGATCCAGGGTAGAGGGAAGGAGGGTGTGAGCCGCGTGACACTTAATTAAATGGGAGACTCACATAGAAACATTGAATTTTTAAAAATAGACCCATAGCTGGGTGATGGTGGTGCACACCTTTAATCCCAGCACTTGGGAGGCAGAGGCAGGTAGATCTCTGAGTTTGAGGCCAGCCTGGTCTACAGAGTGAGTTCCAGGACAGCCAGGACTACATAGAGAAACACTGTCTTGAAAAATCTATAAAATAAATTAAATAAATAAATAAACAAATACATAAATAAGCATAGGGTCTCACTATGCAGCTCAGGTTGACCCTGAACTCAGAATATAGTCTCAAGCACAGGACCCTCCAGGCTCTGCCTCCTTAGTAGTGTGCTATTATGCTTGGAAAATATTTGAGTTTTACCAAATGGGCCAAATCACTGCTCTTCAAATTGTTTTGTGTCTGAGACAGGGACTTTGTGTCTGCAGATCTGGGGCTTGCCAGCCTCCTTATAATTGAGCCAAATCCTTACAATGGGTCTCTCAGACAGACAGACAGACAAACAAATTTGTAGCAGAATATTTTAAGATGTGTTACTTTTGTTTATGTTGCATTTGTTTAACTCTATGAAGCTGTGTTACTGTGCCTGTGTAAAACACCTGATGGTCTAAGAAAGAACTGGCCAATAGCAAGGCAGGAGAAAGGATAGGTGGGGCTGGCAGGCAGAGAATATATAGAAGGAGAAACCTGGGAGGAGAGATCTAAGATCTAGCAGCCAGAGGAGGAGGAGGAGGAGGAGAAGGAGGAGGAGGAGGAGGAGGAGGAGGAGGAGGAGGTGGAGGAGGAGGAGGAGGAGGACTCCAGGGGCCAGCCACCCAGCTGCACTGCGAGCCACAGAGTAAGAGTAACATTTACAGAAGTTAGAGAACGGGAAAAGCCCAGAGGCAAAAGTAGATGGCATAATTTAAGATAAGGAAAATTGGCTAAAAAGAAACCAAGCTAAGGCTGGGCATTTATAAGTAAGAATAAGCCTCCATGTGTGATTTATTTGTGAGCTGGATGGCGGGCCCCCCAAAAAGAGTAAAAAAACAAATAACAACACAGATTGGCTGTTTCCTACTGACTCTGTTTCTCAGAAGAATAATGACTGGGCCATAAGGAAAAAGAAAAGACCTAAGACGTTTGCTGGCGAGGTGATACTGTGACTTGGGGCCTTCAAGGCTCTGCTGCCCACTGCTGAGCTGGACACACACCTTGGTGTCTCAGCCTCCACTTTCCTGACCCCTGGGTTGGGCTGGATGACTCCTGAGAGTCAGATCAGTTCCAGCATTCCAGGAGCCCTGAGATGCTGGGCTATAAGTCAAGGACAGAGAGAAGTCTTGACGCCATTCACAGACTCCAGACTGGCAAGGGCTCATGTCCCCTGCCATGTCTACTCCATCACCACCCCTACTCCAAAAGGCAACAGGGATACTGATCAGGATGTAGGGAATTAGATGTGCAAAGGCATTATAGACAGAGGGCACAGGGCAGGCAGAGACACACTTCCTTTTGACAGGAGCAGGCGATGCATAGTAGGTACTTCACTCTGTGTATGTGGCTCTCTGTAGTTTCTGAAGCTCTTCGACACTGTCTCTTTATCTTGCTATGCAATTAGTATACTTGACAGAAAAGGAAGCTGAGGCTCTAGGGTCACATGCTAAAAGTCAGCAAAACTGAGATTTGAACTCAAAGCTTTGTGCTTCTCTCAACCCCTACAGACTCTGAAGCTGATGACTGGGAAGCCACCTATGTGTCAGGGTAGTGACAAATGAGTGTGTATTCATCAGGCCAGTCATGCTGCCTTTCTGATTCACAGTCAGGGGTGGGAGGTGGGCGCAGACACAACAGGACCCAGGACCAATCCATCACTGCTAGATCCAAGGTGTTTATATTTGGATCCCCCTCCTGGTGCCTCCCGGGACAGCCAGGGGAAAAGGCACATTTTGATTCTAACAGAGCTGTGTACCTTTGTGCCAGTCTGCCTGAGCCCAAGGAAAAGGAGACATTATAACTTCATTCCCACTTGGGGGCAACTGGTTCTGTCTGGAAACATTTGAACATCCCAGAAAGCTCATTTCTTTTGCAAATGAGCCAGATAACACGGAACACTTCAAAGTGAAATTCCGTTGGGCTTTCCATCTGGCAGGCCTCTGGGGGAATGAGCCGAGCGCTGCCTTTGTTAATCAGGCCCTAGGAGTTGGGATTTTATGCTGAAATACAAATAACTATGCATTTGTGGGGAACAAAGCCAAGATGTGATCTCAACTGCATTTGGACTGAAATTCCCCACTGCCTCCAAGCGCTCCATGCTTTCCACTCAGAGTACTTCCTTGGTCCAGACAGCTATAACCTTTTGCCTCTGCGTCCAGAGAAGGTGGGCATGGCTGGGCACTTCCTGGCCACCCTGCCCTCGATTGCTATGTGCTCTTGGAGAGAACTTTTGTTGTATGAGTCGGCGGCTGTCTGTGTAAACCCAAGGGCTCCCATAACCTCAAGGACATAGTTCCCTAGAATCCTGCACAGCATCTTGCTCAAAGGACCCTGCTCCTGGTGGAGAGGTTAGCTGCTAAGATCTCATTTCCTGGACCCCACTGTGGCGAGTCACGGGCGCAGAGTAGATGTGTTAATAGAGTATACTCGTTTGAGTTTTGAAAGTCAGCAGTGAAACGTTCCATGGTCCTGCATGGTCAAACATGCCTGTAACCCCAGCATTAAGGAGACTAGGGGGTGGGGAGATGAGACAGAAGAATTGCCATGAGTTTGAGGCAAGCCTGGGCTACATAGTCTGAAGCCAGTCTTGGGTTACATAGTGAGTTCTAAGCCAGTCTAGACTATAGAGTAAGACCTTATCACAAACAAACAACACAAAACAGAGACAGCCTTGCCTCAACCCGCCTTCTGTTCCTTCCAGAAAGCTGGGTCACAGGAGCACAAGGTTTCCCTGCTGTGTGTCCAGAATACTATTTCCACAGGTGACAATGGTGGTCCTTCCACCCTTGGACCCAGGCAGCACCAAGAGTGTTCTCAGCACAGTGACAGCCACGTGGTTGAATTCTGCTGTCCTGGGGGCCTTTCCGTATGGCAGGCTGGGAGCCCTCTCCTCCAACCCTTTCCATGACTGCGTCATCCCAAAGCCTAGGAACTCCCTTCCCGAATAGAGTACTCAGGTAGTGGATATTCCGCTGGGCCACTTGCTTCCTAGGGTTAGGAACTAGACAGCGGCCAGGATGTCTATGGGATGAGAAGACCAGAGACACTCATATGGCTGGCTCCTGGTGTGGGTTGGGAAGGGGCCACTCTACATCTGGAGACCCACAGCCTTGCCTTCTCCACTGCTCCCCAAGTCATGGTCTGCTCTCAACCGGCTCATGGCTACTGTATGGCTCGTTGGTGGTAGCCAGCCAGTGCTAGCCGCAGATGTGCGGGAGGCTAGCCTCAGCCCACCCATCACACGTCCCCTGGCTTCCCCATGGACATGGATCCCATCAGTAGTACCACCTCCAGTACACCTCGTTTCCCTCAGATCTGGTTTCTGCCTGATGAAAGCCATCCAAACAGAATGGATGGGGAGCAGAAACTTAAGTCTTCTGGAACTGTCTTGAGAAACTAAGTGCTGAGACTATAGGACACAGGTTTGAAGCCAGACTGTAGCAGAATATTATTTTAAGGTGTGTTACTTTTGTTTATGTTGCATTTTTTAAACTCTGTGAAGCTGTGTTACTGTGCCTGTGTAAAACACCTGATGGTCTAATAAAGAGCTGAATGGCCAATAGCAAGGCAGGAGAAAGGATAGGTGGGGCTGGCAGACAGAGAGAAGATATACAGGGAGAAATCTGGGAGGGGGATCGAGAAGGAGCCAGAGAAGGGGAGGACTCCACAGACCAACCACCCAGCTACACGGCAAGCCATGGAGTAAGAGTAAGATTTACAGAAGTAAGAGAATGGGAAAAGCCCAGAGGCAAAAGGTAGATGGGATAATTTAAGTTAAGGAAACTTAAACTTAACTTAAGTTAAGGAAAGCTGGCAAGAAACTAAACCAAGTTAAGGCCAGGCATTCACAAGTAAGAAAAAGCCTCCGTGTACTTATTTGGTAGCTGGGTGGAAGCCCCCCCCGCCCCCCCCCCAAAAAAAGAGTTAAAACACCTAACAACACCAGACAATCTCGAGTTTGAATCCTGCAGTAGGTGTCTGAAATATGAAATGTACCATTTCTGGGCCTTAGTCACATAGTCTAACAGGACTCTGCCAACACCCGGCTGAGAAGACTGCCGTAAATGAAAGGGTTGAAGCCTGGGCCACAGACACACAGGGATGGGGACTCACAGCACCGGGATGAGATGAGAAAGTCACACCGGCCCCTTGGCACACAGAAGGCACTTGACACAGAGGGAGCGAGGCTAGAAGGCCAAGAGAAAACTACTCAGGAACCCAGGCACCTGCCATCCAGGCTGGGCTTGTCCCTCTGCAGGACCCTGTGTGCCTTCAGCATTTGCTGAATAGCCAGCTATGGGAATCACATCAAATGTGCACCCGAGGCTGGTTGTACTAGCACACATCTATACTCCCAGTCCTCAGGAGGCTGAAGCAGGACTGCTAAGAGTTCAAGGCCAACCTTGGCTACACAGGAAGACCCTGCCTCAAGGAAACAAAGAATCAACAAAAAGTACATCTGATCCCAGATACGTGGCATCCTCTCTACCCACGGCAAATGCCTTCTCGGTGCATGTCATGACCCACTGAATCTCCTTATTCTTAGTCCTTCTAACAGACCCAGCCTTTAGGCCTGGCAGATAGCATCGACTGTCCCTCCTATGAGTTCCAAGCTGCTTGCAGCCTTCATGTGCCTGGAGGCTTGAAGAACAAACCTCAGGAGGTTCACGATGAGGTAGAGAGAGACATAGGCCAGGCCAGAACAGCTGGAGTCAGGCAACCGGGGAAAATTGTTTCCAAGCTGGAGACCAAAAGCAAGCGCACAGCTCTCTTTGTGAGTTATCTTAAAACGGGCTTTCACCTTCACTTCCTTTGCCCAGCTGTGAGACCCTGGCACATCAGAGCTCAAGCTGTGCAGGTCCATCTGCCACCCAACAGGTGCTGCGGCACTCCAGGAGCCTGTCTCTGAGGCATACATCAGTGAGCACTCACCCAAGTTCTCCGAGTCTGACATTTATACAGAGCCTACCACCACACTGACCTCGGGATGGCTTTTTCCCACAGCAGGGCCTTTGCTCACCTCCATTTGTCATAACCACGGAGCATGCTCTGTCCAGCCTGTCACACAAAAACCTAATGCCTGGGATGGGCAGGGGGTAGTTGAACAAAACCCTGTGTGTAAAGCTCAAGGGTGTGCCTGGGTCACTACGGAAGCCACAGTGATCATCAACCGTGGCTTTCCTCCATCTCCTGCATCTGTAACCTGGGCTCCCTTAGCCTTCAGAGGAGCATTTGCATATTCATGTGGAAGCCCCCTCTATTCCCCCAGCTAGCTGCAGCAGGAATTCAGGCTTCTGGCTGTCTCTATACCCTGAGTACTTCAGAGACCCTGTTAAACTACATTATAATTAGGACTAAGAAAGCCTGCAGGTGTGTTTTAATATAACCCACAAAAGCAGCCGTGTGTACGTGTGTGTGTGTGTGTGTGTGTGTGTGTGTGTGTGTGTGTGTGTGTGTGTTGGGTCCCTGATGCTGAGTCTTTCCTAGTTGTCTGGCTCCGACTGTCCTCACCTCCAGCAGCTGCTCCGTGGGAGGACCAATACAACAGGTGTAAGGCCGAAGGGTAGCTGCCAATTTGCAGGCACAAAGGACAGACTGTGGAGGGGTGATCCAAGTCCCCAGCAGTGGGCTGAACTGTCTGGCTATACAGCTGTGGCAGAACTAAAGAAAGAGGAAATGCTCCCTGTAAGCCTGGCCACCGGAACCTTCTTGGTCCTGCCGTGGTCTTGCTTGTTCATAATTGCTAGGCCCAGGGGCTGTTCATAGATTTGGGTTGGGAAGTGAGCCAGGACTCATCTGGTTCCGATCCTCATTTCAGACACTGGGGCTACAAGGGGGTCTAACACTGGCTTCCACTGTTAGTAGCCAAAGACTAGGCACAGGGTCATTGAAAGATAAATAACACAGTGACCATCTTCCCGGGTGGCATTTCTCTCAGTACCCAAGCCCAGCTTTATAAAGGGATGGAGGCCCAGAGAGGCAGCGCCACACCTCCCAATGGCATCATGAGTATGAGGAGAACCAAGGAAAAATTAAAAGGCAGTTTCAGCAATCCCTGCCTCCCAGCCTCCCTGTCTCCTTCTCTCCCCCAGCCTTTCTTTCTCCTCCTCTGCCTCCTTCTCCATCTTCATATTAAAAAAAAAAAAAAAAAAGCCTAATACATTTCAAAAATATCCGTGCTCAGGAATTACCTAAGACATCTGGACCTTTTTAAAAGCTATTACAATTTCAAGAAACAAGATGTACTTTAGAAGTAAGTAAAATTGAGATTCCACTTTGTTAAGATCAGTCACTCACTGATCTTTGAGAGCATCTCTGGAATATGACGTTTTCAGTCAGGTAAATTTCTAATACTTTGGGTCTATCATTTCCATATGGCCCCTCATAATTATACCCACCTGATGTTTCTGAAAATATCATAATTATCAGTGAAAATCTTTGTCCCCTGTCGTGTTCTTTGTGCGGCCCAGATTCAGGAATTATTGAGGTAAATACTTGTTTAGGGATGGGGACAAGGAGTGAGGAGACACTGAAGTCACAAAGCTGGGGTGGCATTTGATTCTAGACTCCCCAGCAAGGCACAAAATCCCAATCAAGTTGCACCCCAGACTGTTATCTGTACACCCAGAGTCTTTTCCCTCCACAACGAACAACAGAATGTCAGGAAAGGTCAGTCCTAACCTCCTTAGACCTGACCCGTCTGGTACCCGCCCCAGGCCCCTCCCAGTGATACAGTAGAGTGCAGGTCTCTCTGGGCGTTGGTAACCCTGTGTGATAGCACGTGGTTAGACCATGCTCTTTCCAGACTCTCTGAGCTCTGGTACTCTCTGCTCATGAACTTGAACAGCAAAGCAATCAAAAACTTAGCATTTTGCAAGCCAGGCAGGTGGCCTGCTTGCCAGCTGGCTGCCCAACTCCCGGGCACGGCTTGTCCTGCGCTGTGCTTGGCAATGGTCGGGAGGATCGTTTGGGAATAGGCTCCAGCAGATCGGCCTCACAGATGACTGTCCAGCTGCTGAGCTGAAGGGAAAGCGGCAGAGGCGGGAAGCTAGGGTAGGCAGCCTGAGAGGCAGAGCAGGTGGCCTTTAGTACAGCAGGTTTGGCAAAGTCACGTCTGGACCTCATTCTGGGGTCTGTCAGGCTGCTGGGGCGAGAGAAGGGACTCAAATGCGCAGTGCATGATGGGAGAAGTGGGGGTGGAATACATGTCTGGCAGGGTCTATGGCTGCCTGCACGCCGGACACTGGGCATCCAAGACCACAGCCAGTGCTCGTGGTGTGGAGCAAAGGCTGGCCACCAGACCGAAGGGGAAGGGATAGACAGCTGAAGCTCAGTCCCTGAGGATGGAGAGGGAGGAACAGACGAGTCCCGGGATGGGTGCGGAGTACTGTGCACATCCTGGTTCGGTCACCCTGTTTCTGTTCCTGCCCCTCTCGGCCTCAGTCTCCTCAGCAGTGGGAAGGGGGTGACTGCTCCCTGTCCTGTCTCACACATGTGACTTTTGAAGCAGACAGAAGTAAGTCAGCTCACAGACAGGAAAGGACTGGCAAGGAGCCAAGGCTGGCCTGCGGCCCCCAGCCCTTGGCCTTCACCATCTCCTGAGAGGGGGTAGCAGGGGCCGTTAACGGGGAGTCGAGGCTGGTGTGGCAGTGGGGGCTGTCCTGCTGAACCAGACCTCTGGGGAAGCAGTGAGAGGCTTTGAGCAGGTGAGAGGACAGCACGGGATCCTTCTAGAACACTTCCGGTTACCTGTTCCTCTCATTGCTTTCCGGCTGTCTTACAACCGTAGAAATCATAGAGCCTGCTAACGATGAAAATCATCCCTGGGCATGGAAGCACGAAGGAATTGCATTGCCCTGTAGATGCTGACCATGTTCATATCTTCTCAACGTTCTTGGTTTTTGAACTTTTTAATTTCATGCATCGTGTGTGTGTGTGTGTGTGTGTGTGTGTGTGTGTGTGTGTGTGTGGTGTGTGTGTGTGTGTGTGTGTGTGTGTGTGTGTGTGTGCACTCAAGTTCCTGTACAAATACATATGTGTATGCATAGAGTTAAAAAACAAAAACAGGGCTGGAGAGATGGCTTAGAGGTTAAGAGCACCAACTGCTCTTCCAGAGGTCATGAGTTCAATTCCCAGCACCCACAAGGTGGCTCACAACCATCTGTAATGAGATCTGGCACCCTCTTCTGTATACATAACAAATAAATAAATCTTTAAAAAAAAAACAAAACTTGTGGGAGACTGTTCTCTCCTTCCTCAGTCCCCGGACTGACCTCCTTCAGGCTTGGTGGCAAGGTCCTTTACCCACTGAGCCATCTCCATGAACCTCAGTGTTCTTGACCACCTGCCTGTCCAGCTCTGGGAATGCTTGGAACCAGTAACATAGCTGATATTGCTCACTAGTTAAATCAGAGTTGATATGTGCTCATCTTCTATCTGTGAGACCCATCAGCACGGTTGTCTAATGCTGCAGCTTAAAACAATATCATTCATTAATTCAATGCTCTATAGGTCAGCGTATTGTCTGGCCTGAATTAGCCACTCGGGTCTTCTGGAGCCAAGGTGTCAGCCAGCAGCCGTCCTTCCTGACCCTCTGTGGGAAGAACTGACTTCTGAACTGGTTCTCGGCCAAGTTCAGCTCTTGGAGGTTGGAGGGATGAGGTCCCTCCAGCTGTCAGCTGTGGCTGCCCGCAGTGAGAGAGCTTACCACTCCCCGGGGGCTCCTTCTTGGCCAGGAGGAATGGGCCTCTCTAGCCTCCTCCTCTGTGACCACCTGAGAGAGAACTCTGCTTTGTGTGTGTGGGGGGGGGCGGGGGGGGTCCCCTGATTAAGTCAGGGCCACTGTCCTAATTAGGGTTACCATTGCTATGATGAAACACCATGACCAAAGCAAGTTGGGGAGGATAGGGTTTATTTGGCTTATTCTTCCACATAATAGTTCCATCATTGAAGGAAGTCAGGGCAGGAATCTGGAGGCAGGAGCTGCTGCAGAGGCCATGGAGAAGTGCTGCTTACTGGCTTGCTTTCCATGTCTTACTCAGCCTGCTTTTATTTATTTTTTTAATTATTTTTTTATTTTACAATATAATTTAATTCTACATGTCAGCCACAGATTCCCTTGTTCTCCCCCCTCCCGCCCCCCCCTGCCTTTCCCCCAGCCCACCCCCCATTCCCACCTCCTCCAGGGCAAAGACTCCCCTGAGGATTGAGATCAACCTGGTAGATTCAGTCCAGGCAGGTCCAGTCCCCTCCTCCCAGGCCAAGCCAAGCGACCCTGCATAGGCCCCAGGTTTCAAACAGCCGACTCATGCACTGAGCACAGGACCCAGTGCCACTGCCTGGATGCCTCCCAAACAGATCAAGCCAATCAACTGTCTCACTTATCCAGAGGGCCTGATCCAGTTGGGGGCCCCTCAGCCATTGGTTCATAGTTCATGTGTTTCCATTTGTTTGGCTATTTGTTCCTGTGCTTTATCCAACCTTGGTCTCAACAATTCTCGCTCATATAAACCCTCGTCTTTCTCGCTAATTGGATTCCTGGAGCTCCACCCGGGGCTTAGCCGTGGATCTGTGCATCCGGTTCCCTCAGTCATTGGATGGGGTTTCTAGCACGACAACTAGGGTGTTTTCAGCCTGCTTTCTTATAGAACCCAGGACCACCAGCCTTAGGATCGCACCACCCACAATGGGCTGAGCCCTCCCCCATCAATCACTAATTAAGAAAATGCCCTACAGGCTTGTTCACAGTCTGATCTTATGGAGGCATTTTCTTAGTTGAGGTTCCCTCCTTGACATGAAGCTAGCCAGCAGAGTCACCTAGAGTTGGCTCCCTGCTGCTGGGTACTCTGACCTGGTTCCTGGAGTGGTGCCGTACCCAGAAGATCCACCTATGTGAAGTCACTCAGGGTCATCTCAGAAGCCCAGCTATTGCAGTCATGATCTTACCTTTAAACAAACAAACAAACAAACAAACAAACCTCAAGCCAGGTGGTGGTGGAAGCAGTGTTTCCCTTTAATCCCAGCACTCCAGAGGCAGAGGCAGGTGGATCTCTGAGTTCAAGGCCAGCCTGGGCTATAGAGTGAGTTCCAGGACAGCCAGGACTACACAGAGAAACCCTGTCTTAAAAAACAAAACCAAAAACCCCTTCAAGACAACAGAGTCTGAAAAGTCATCAAATAATAACATATTTTGCAGGTGGGAGGGCAGGAGGATGGGGAGTTCAAGGCCATCCTTGGCTACACAGTAAGTTTGAGGCCAGCCTGGACTACATGAGATCCTGCCACAAACAAACAAATAAAAAAAAATATGGGAATGGGCTAGTGGAAATTATGAAGGAGATAATTCCCTTTTAGAGCTACCCTGCCCAGGTCAGATTAACTCCATTTGAGTCTGGCTGTCTCACCAGCCAGACTAGAATTGGCCCCCAAACCAGAACTTGTGCGTATTTATCTGATCACCAGCCCCCAAAGCCCTAGTGAGTAGGCTAGGGTAGGGTAGTATTAGTTTGTTTTCTATCGCTATAAAAAAGTATCTGAAGCTGGAAACTTTATACAGTGAAGAGTTTCCATTCACGGCAAGGGAGAAGCCCTGATTTGCCCAGCATTCATCCCCCTCTGCTTTCTGGGCCACTTGGATATGAGTAAGCAGCTCTTCTGAGCCTTCCTTGCCAAGATGGCCGGTACCCTCCAACTGTGAGCTACAATGAGCCTTTCCTCTACTGTGCTTCCTGTTACGTATTTGGTCACCAAAATGAGAAAAGTAACTGTACGCCCACACCCTGGCAGAAGACAGTGTGAGTTCTTTCCATATGTAATTGTGTGTCCTCCAGCCTCACCAGAGTCTGCAAGCGCATCTGATACCTGACTGAATTCATGAGTCATCGTGGGTACTTTTCAGGAAGTGGCCGGAGTACAGCTTGTGCAGTGGAATGATTATGAACCACACGCAAGCCGAAGAGCCAACATTCCGCTCCCTCCCGGTCCATCCCTTATCCGGCTGTATCTCAGCTGCGACAGGCCCCAGGAGCCTGCACCAGACAGATAAAAACATCAAGGCCAGTTCCGCCTTCACACGAGATCCTGGAATTTAATTTAACTCCTACAGACAGTGTGCTGATGCTTCTGTGGGATCCCAGAGCAGCCTCGTGGAACAGCTGGTAACAGCTGTGGTGGCTTTGCCTTCACACCTCCCTTAGAGTCCCAGGGGACTCCATGGGGCAAGGATCTTGCAGAACAGCTCACAGACGCCCAGGACCTCAGCGTGGGAAGGAACTGCACAAATCACTCAGTGACCTTTCTTGTGTTTTAAAGACAGCTCCAATGAGAGCCTAGGGATCTCCCCAAAGTCTCATGATTTTCCTTCGTTTTTGATGACCGGCTTTAAGAATGTAAACAGGGGTCTAGGGACACAGCTCAGTGGGTAGAATGCCTGCTGCACAAGTGTGAGGACCTGAGTTCAGATCCCCCGAGCCCAGGTAAAGCCAGATGTGGTCGTAGGTGCCTGCGATCCTAGCACTGGGGAGGCAGTATCACAGGGCTCCCTGGGGTTCGCTGGCTAGTGAGGCTTGCCAGATTAGTGAACTCCAGGTTAAGTAGAGACCCTGTCTCAAAAGATAAGATGGAGAGTGATTGAATAACACACCCAATGTCACACACACAGCATACACACAGGCACGCACACACACATACAGCACTCATTTGCACACACACCCATCCAGCACACACCCATCCAGCACACACCACACCACACCACACCACACCGCACCGCACCGCACATCACACCGCACCGCACCGCACATCACACCGCACTGCACTACACCACACCACACCGCACCACACCACACCACACCGCACTGCACCGCACATCACACCACACCACACCGCACTACACCGCACCACACCACATCACACCGCACCACACCACACCACACCACACCGCACCGCACCACACATCACACCGCACCGCACCACACCGCACCACACCTCACCACACATCACATCACACCACACCACACCACACATCACACCACACCACACCGCACCACACATCACACCACACCGCACCACACCACACCACACCACACTGCACCGCACCGCACCACACCGCACCACACCGCACCGCACCGCACCACACCACACATCACACCACACCACACCACACATCACACCACACCACACCACACCACACCGCACCACACCACACTGCACTGCACTGCACCACACCACAGCACACCGCACCACACCATACCACACCACACCTCACCTACACCACACCGCACTGCACCGCACCGCACCACACGTGCATCTAGCACTCACCTGCTTGAACACGCATGCAGAACATAAACAGGTGCAGCGTTCTCTGGCCACCCAGGGTTCTCTTTCTGAGACTTCTCCCCACCTCCTCATGTCCCCAGCTGTGCCACCACCACCAGCTGAGGACAGACACCAGGGTGGATAAAGGAATCTGTCTCGCCGCGCTCCCGACAGCCATCCAAGCTCCTCACTTCGTTATCTTTATATTAAATTCTGGCCTTTCATATTAAACCATGACTATTTTTATATTAAACTATGACTCTTCCATATTAAAAACGCTGATTCCAACAGCAGATAATTTAGTGGCAAAGCAGCTTTTAAAGTGAAACAAATACAGGACACATTTTCTGTGGTTTTTTAATAATTTTCTATTAGCGGCTGAAGTTATCCCGATCTTATTCCATGTATTGATTAAAATTACACTTCCAACTCACCACATGCTGTGGTTTCTAGGCCAAATGCCTTGGAACTTTCTCCTCCAACCTTAACCTTGGAACCACACTGTCCAAGCTTGCTTATTTGACTGAATTCTGTAACACTTTTTGACTGAATTCAGTAACATTTTAAAGTGTGTTTATTTATTGATTGAGAACTTATCCTAGCTAGGGCTCTAGGGTGAGTGAATTCTGGAGCAGGGCTGGACCGTTATGAATAAAATGGAACCACGACCACAAGTAACTCATGATTAACCAGAGTGAAATCATTAAGAGGTCATTAAAACCGGCCGGGCGGTGGTGGCGCACGCCTTTAATCCCAGCACTCGGGAGGCAGATCCAGGTGGATCTCTGTCAGTTCGAGGCCAGCCTGGGCTACCAAGTGAGTTCCAGGAAAGGCGCAAAGCTACACAGAGAAACCCTGTCTCGAAAAACAAAAAAAAAAAAAAAAAAGAGGTCATTAAAACCATGGCAGGTCAGGTGTAACAGGTGAGGGATCGTCACGGAAGGGACAGTTAACTATGTAAACATTTGAATGACTGTGAGAAAAGATGTCATAAAATCACAGGTGGTATGCTGAAGAAAAACATCGCTAACATTTAGACTGCAGGTGAACAACTAATTAGTACAAAGAACTTTCTACCTCTCCATACAGAAGAAGGACAACCCACGCAGCAGATGTGCAGAAGCCTTGATGAGAGACCACTTACAGAGGGAGAAACACAAAACTATCTATCTGTCTATCTATCTATCTGTCTGTCTGTCTGTCTATCTGTCTGTCTGTCTGTCTATCTATCTGTCATCTATCTAATACTTTATCTATATCTATATCTATATCTATATCTATATCTATATCTATATCTATATCTATATCTATATCTATATCTATATCTATATCTATATCTATAACTCTGCTTCTCAGGCCAGCCAGGCAGCACTGAAGATGAATAACACCTAATCCTGGTGAGGAGGCAGGGGAATACTTGGCTGGGAAAGGGATAAGCGAGGAAGCAGTTTCAAGGCACCTTGACAGAGTCCATCAAATGCCCCAGACGTTCGTTTGCAGCAATTTATTCTGCACACTTGCCCGTTCTGCTGCGCGAAGACACACCGCTGGGTTGTTCACCGCAGCCATGTGTCGCCCAAGCCGGAACAGTATAGACGTACAATTAAGAAGAAACAGTTGTTGAATGAGGGCTGGGAAGATGGCTCAGCAGGGAAAGCCCTTCTTCTGCAGGCCCAATCACCTGAACTCCATCCCTGGAAACCCTCTGAAGATGGAGGGGAGAACTGACGGTACAAGGTTGTCTTGGAACACGTGCGTGCGTGTGCACATGCGCGCGCACGCGCGCACACACACACACACACACACAAATAATTAATAAATATCCATATTAAAAAGAATTAATATGAAAAGATATGAATAGATCTGTCAAGCAAGTACAATTACTATATGTAACTTTCACAACTGTGTGAAGGGCTAAAACCCAGATACACCTATGACAGATTCACCTGTACTTAAGAGGTCTGGAAGCAGGGGCATTACAGCAATTGTTTCTGAGGAACTGAAGTGAATGAAATTCTTTTTTTGTTGTTGTTGTTGTTTTTTGTTTTTTCGAGACAGGGTTTCTCTGTGTAGTTTTGGTGCCTGTCCTGGATCTCGCTCTGTAGCCCAGGCTGGCCTCGAACTCACAGAGATCGACCTGGCTCTGCTCCTGAGTGCTGGGATTAAAGGGGTGTGCCACCACTGCCCACCATGAGTGACTTCTTAAGACTCATTAGCATGCTTCTTGTTTGAATTGTAACTAGAGAAATTGGTCCAGCTCCTTTGGCTAGGTCCTGTCCTCTTCCCCAATGCCACTGGGCTCCATGTCAGTCTCCAGGTACAGAGCTATGGATGTTGGATGCTAGTGTCCTGGAAGACTGTTAGTTTTCAGTGGAGGTGCTGGGTTGACTATGACACCCTCACAAGTTCAGGGACAATGGAGGAGCTGTGGGGAGGAGGTGGATTGAAGAGTACCACTTGGTGCGTGCGGGTGGGAGATGCCTGGGGTCAGCAGAAAGGTGACGTGTCATCTCCTTCTTCCGTTTTGGTGATAGAACACCTGACCAGGGTAACCTGAGGGAGGTCGGATTTCTTTTGGCTCACAGTTTCCGGGGCAATTAGTGTGTCTCGGTGGGGAAGGCAGGGTTTCTGAGCCACTGTCTGTGATGGGAGCATGCCGTAGTTTGCTCACATCTAGGTAGATCAAGAAACAGAGAATTCAGGCCAGCACCAGAAGTGGAAGTAAGGCCAACCCCAGGAGAACCGCACACCCCTCCTGAGCCCCTCTTCAGAAGAACTCCACAACCTCCCCAAAGGGCTCCACTAGCTGCGACCAAGGACTGAGACACACAGCAGGGACAGCTGGGATTCAAGCTGTAACGAACACACTCAAGGTTTGGGAGGAGCTGTCTCTTGCAGTCCGCGGAGTTGATGCAGGGAGGGGATGATGTTCCTCCACGTGGCAGCTGAGAGCCACCCTTCCATCCTTCCATCCTTTCCCGAGGCTTCACGCACTTCCTTTCTGTGGCTCGCTTTGTCTTTATGGTGTGGCCACCGTTGTCCCAAGCCACACCTTAGCTCTGACAGCAGCTGCTTTGTCTAAATTCTGCCTTTCTTTGGGTGGAGATTTGCATCAGTTTGTGTAGGACTCTGAGCCCAAGCAAGACTCTACTCTCTGACCAGACACTTTGGTCTGTTTCGTGTATTGCTTGTTCTCAACAATATAGTTAGATTTAGTTCTGCTGCCTTAAGGCTTTACAATTCCATGATTTTCTCCCTTCTGCAGGTGTGAGTGAATCCTCTTTGTTACAGGTTCCCCTCCACCCACTAAGACATAATGCACATGGTTTCTGTTTTTACTGGCTCTCCTTGCCACTCCTCCCCCATGCATACTGGATGATATCAAGTTAATCGCTCTAACTTCTTTCTTTACAAAAAGATTCATTGTTCTTTTTTAAAATTTCATGTATGTGTATATTTCTGTGTGCAGGTTTGTGCAGGTGAGTGCAGGTACCCATGGAGGCAAGAAAAGGATTCTTGTCAGATTCTCTAGACCTGGAATTACAGGCAAGTGTGGTGTGAGCCTCCCAACTGGGGTGCTGGGAACTGAACTTGGGTCGTCTGGAAAAGCCAGAAATGCTCTTAACTTGCTGAGCCACCACTCCAGCTCCCAATATACTTTCTTACATCCTACTTTTTCTTAGATTACCCTAGATTCAATCAAGATTAATCGTGTGAAAATAGTGTGGTTCTAGTATGTAAACAAACACATAGACCAATGGAACAGAATGGAGATCTCAGAAGTAAATCTGTTTTAGTTAGGGGTTTCTATTTCTGTGAAGAGACACCATGACCACGGCAACTCTTATAAAGGAGTTATGAAAGTCCGCATTTAACCAGGGTGGCTTACATTTTCAGAGGTTCAGTCCATTATCATCATGGCAGGACATAGACGCATGCACGCAGGCAGACATGAAGCTGGCTATATCTTGATCAGAAGGCAACAGGAAGTGGACTGAGACACTGAATGTGACTTGAGCGTATATGAGACCTCACAGCTCACCTCCACAGTGACACACTTCCTCCAACAAGGCCACAACTTCTAATAGTGCCACTCCTTTCGGGGGCAATTTTCTTTCAAAACATTTCACTCCCTGGCCCCCAAAGGCTTGGATCCATATCTTAATGAAAAAATGATTTCAGTACAACTTCAAATGTTCCCATAGTCTATCACAGTCTCACAATGTTTAAAGTCCAAAGTTCAAAGTCTCTTCTGAGATTCATGTGATCTCTTAACTGTAATCCCCTATAAAGTCAAAATCAAACAACAGACCACATACTTCCAACATATAATGGCACAGGATATACATTACCATTCTAAAACATAGGAAAAGGAGCATAGTGAAGAAATACCGGACCAAAGCAAGACAAAAAACCAGCTGGACAAACACCAAACTCTGCATCTCCACGTCTGATGTCGAAGACATGATCTCCACCTCCTTTCAACTTTGTTGACTGCAACATACTACTTTCCCTTGGGCTGGTTCCACTCACTGTTAGCAGCTCTCCTTGGTAGAGAGCTCTGGCAGCTTCAACATCTTGGGGTCTCCAAGGCAATCCAGGCTTCAACTTCACAGCTTCATGAGATGACCTCTCTAGGCCTCCATTCTGGGATACTCCTGACACATGCCTAGCCTCAGTGGCTTTCCTTAGTCTTGGGAGCAAATTCCATAACCCCTTTCTTCTATACTTAACTCTAAAGCCAGAACCACGTGGCCAAAGCTTGGCTGTTCTGAAACTGGATCTGTAGATTGAGTTGGCCTCAAACTCAGAGATTCACCTGCCTGTGCCTCTGGAGTTCTGAGTTTGAGGGTGTGCACCACTATACCGGCTCTAAGCTTGTCTTTAATTCCTTTTCACAAGTTGGAAATTTAGCTGGGTAGGATCTTGCCCTGAGGTCACCACTCCCTTTATTCCATTTCTTAATCTGTTTATCTCCTTGAGTACAGGATTTAGCTCCATTCCACTTCCTGGGGTTCCTTTTCTCCTAAAATATTTTTCTTCCTTGGCTTGCTCCTTTTCATTATATATCTTCATTAGCGTTAACACTAGTAACCATACAACAGAGTTTATACTAGGCTGTTTTGAGATTTCCTCTGCTAACAGAGTTAATCCAAAACTCTTCACTTTAGCCTCAGACAGATTTTTCCGACAAGGGCAAAAGGCAGCCATATTCATCACCAAAATATTACAAGAATGATATCTAGGCCACAACATATTAATATTCTTCTCCTCTGATACCTCTTGATCCAGCTCCCCTCCCCCAGTTCAAATCACTCTTAGCACCACTGTCTTCCACGGTCCTACTACTATGGCCCATTTGGCAGTGCTTAAAACATTCCATATTACTTCAAACACAAACATGGTCAGGCCAATCACAGCACTACCCCACTCCTGGTACCAACTTCTGTCTTAATTAGGGTTTTTATTTCTGTGGTGAGACACCATGACCATGGCAACTCCTGTAAAGGAAAATTCTTTAACTGGGGTGGCTTACATTTTCAGAGGTTTAGTCCGTTACTGTCATGGCAGGACATGGTACCGTGCAAGCAGACATGGTGCTGGCTACATCTTGATCAGAAGGCAACAGGAAGTGGACTGAGACACTGGGTGTGCCTTGAGCATGTATGAGACCTCCACAGTGACACACTTTCTCCAACAAGTCCACACCCACTCCAACTCCAACAAAGCCGAACTTCCTAATAGTGCCACTCCCTTTGGGGGGCATTTTCCTGCAAACCACCACACTCCCTGACAGCATGGGAAGAGAGCCTCTGAGGCACACAGAGCTGGGAAGCGTGTGGAGAATGGAAACCCACCCTGCTGTGGTTTCAGTGTGAAATGTCATGTTGGAACACTTGGTTCCCAGGAGGTGGCGCTGTTTTGGAAGTTTGTGGACCCTTTAGAAGAGATGAGCCTTCCTGGAATAAGTGCGTCACTGGGGGCAGGCCTTGACGTAGCCCTACTTCCTGTCTGTTCTCTCTTCTTCGACTCAAGGTGACCAGCTGCTTCAGGCTCTTGTTGATGTATCTTCCCTTCCATTATGGACCTTGTGTCTCTTCTCAAAACTGTAAGCCAAAATAAGCCCTTCCACCCTTAAGTCGTTGGGCATTTGGTTATAGCAACAAAACACTTAACTAATACAGACCCTTGTCCCACATTGTGAAAAACAACATCTGTCTGGGGCTGGGGAGATGGCTCAGCAGTTAAGAGCTCTTGCTGTGGACTTGAATTCAGTTCCCAGCAGCATCCCTGTTGGACAGCCCACAACTGCCTATAACTCCAGCTCCAGGAGGATCATCTGACAGCCTTTTCTGGTTTCCATGGGTACTTGCACAAATGTACACACACACACACACACACACACACACACACACACACACAAATAAACAAACAAACAAACAAACCCAGGCTTGGAGAGATGGCTCAGCAGTTAAGAGCACTTGCTACTCTTACAGAGAACTGAGTTCAGTTCCCAGCACCCACACAGTGGCTCATAACAGCCTATAATTCCAGTTTCAGGGCATCTGATACCCTCTCTGGCCTCTGCAAGAACCTGTATGCATGTGACTTATACAAACACACAAGCACTGTAAAAATAAATCTTTCTTAACAATTAACTCATGTCAGGCATAGTGGTGTGATGTCTTTAATGCCAGCACTAAGGCAGAGGCAGGTAGATCTCTGAGTTCAGGCCAGCCTGGTCTACAGAGTGAGTTTCAGGACAGCCAAACCTACACAGTGAGACCGTATTAGGAAAAACAAACAAACAGGCCTGGAGAGATGGCTCAGAGGTTAAGAGCACTAGATTCTCTTCCAGAGGTCCTGAGTTCAATCCCCAGGAACTATATGGTGGCTCACAACCATCTGTAATGAGATCTGGTGCCCTCTTCTGGCCTGCAGGCATACATGCAGACAGAACACTGTATATATAATAAATAAATCTTTAAAAACAAAAAGCAAAAAAACAAACCAACAAAAAAAAAAAAATCAACTCATAGTGAACTAAAGAATTAAATGTAAAGGTCCAAAATGATAAAACTACTAGAAGAAAACTACATTAGCTTTCTGTTACTGTGGCAAAATACCTTAGATAATCAATGAAAAGGAAAAAAGGTTTATTTGGACTCCTGACTTCAAAATGTTTTAGTTCATACTTGGTTGCTTTGGGCCCATGGGGGCATGGTATACCGTGATGGGAACAAAAGACTGAAGGACTGCTCACTTTGCAGCCAGGTGATAAGACAGGAGAGGCCAAGACTCCAATGCCTCCTTCAAGACTTGACTTCTTTCTACTAGGCCCTATAGGTTCCAGTGCTTCTCATTATTCCTACTGGTGACCAGACTTCCAAACTACAGGTCCTTAGGGGAATATTCAATACCAAAGCTATGACAGAAAAAAGAAAGAAAGAAAGAAAGGAAGAGAGATAGAGAGACAGAGAGAGAGAGAGATACAGAGAGAGAGAGGGAGAGAGACAGACAGAGAGACAGAGAGAGATACAGAGAGAGAGGGGGAAAGAGAGAGATACAGAGAGAGAGAGAGAGAGAGAGAGAGAGAGAGAGAGAGAGAGAAGAAAAAAATCCTGATATCATTCTAAGCAAATTATCTAATCTTTTTTAAAAAATAATTTTAAATAATTGTATTATTTTATATGCATGGGTGTTTCGTTTGCATGCATGTCTGTGCACCATTTTTGTGCAGTGCACATGGAGGCATCAGATCTCCTGCATCTGCCATGTGGGTGCTGGGAATTGAATCAGGGTTCTCTAGAAGAGCAGCAAGTGCTTTTAACCACTGATCTATCTCCCCAGCCTATCTGTGTATCTATCTTCCTTCCTTCCTTCCTTCCTTCCTTCCTTCCTTCCTTCCTTCCTTCCTTTCTTTCTTTCTCTTTATCTGTCTCTATAATCTATCATCTATCTATCTATCTACCAATCTATCTCTATTTCTATCTATCTATCTATCTATCTATCTATCTATCTATCTATCTATCAATCTATCTATCTATCATCTACCTATCTATCATCTATCTATCAATCTATCTATCTATCATCTATCTATCTATCATCTATTCATCTCTCTATCTCTCTATCTATCTATCTATCATCTATCCATCTCTCTATATCTATCTATCATATATCTATCTATTTATCTATCTATCTATCTATCTATCTATCTATCTATCTATCTATCTGCTGCAAGCTCAAAAGCATAACCAATTAAAGTAAAAATAGACCAAACTGAAAGCTTCTGTACAATAAAGGAAACAAGCAACTGAGTGAAAAGACAACCCATCGAACAGGAGAAAAAGAATTGCAAGCCATTAAGGAGTATGTGTGTGTGTGTGTGTGTGTGTGTGTGTGTGTGTGTGTATGTGTGTGTGTAACTCTAATAAATCAATAGCAAGAAAAATGACACCACTCTAACTGAATGAGGGCCCTGAATCCAAACACTGAGAACCACTCACAAAAGGGCACACAAAGGCCAACGGATGGGCACAAGGAAAGTGTTCAACATCAGGTCATTAGAGAAATACAAACTCAAGCCACAGCGAGGTATTGCCGACACCTACTCCAGTGACTTTTATCTAAGTGAGAAAGATTAGTACTGTTGAGGACATGAAGAATGAGACTCTCCCACACCCATCCCACTGAACCCAGCTGGATAGTCCAGAGGATGTTTTGGTTTTGATGTCTCTAACCACATCTGCTAAGTTCTTCTTCTCACATCAAGTCATACATGGATGCATGGAGGGCCTCATTCTACCCCCCTGGGTGAGTGTGTTGGCCAGTGACAAAGTGAATCTAAGTGAAGGTCAGAGGGGTTTGGGGATTGGTGGAACAGGTGTTCCCCATACAGAAAGGGAAGCCTTTGAAGAACAGGGATGCATTTGAAGAACACACGTTTACTCTTGTTCAAGGATGCGGGAACAAGGCAGTGGGAATTGAGACACAGGATGAGGGGAAAGACAGGCTTCAGTTACCTTCTCAAAGTCTTGAATAACAGATGCATGAAAGTTATGAGCAGATGGAGACATACACACTTGTGAAAAGTAAGTGTGACTGCAGTGTGGATGGGGTGTCTCTGCACATCTGCCAACCCACTGAACTTGGCTTGGAAGAGCTATGAGACTTTCACAAAAACGGACGCTCATAGTTTTTATTGTTCTACATCCTCTCTAGAAAGCCAGCATCCCACAGGAGTCACGTGGCTGGCTTTTCTGGAGGATGCTGTAGCAATTAGTAGGAGGTATAGATCACTGTAGGAGTTAGTCCTCTGCTTTCCCCATACCAGGTGAAGCCAGAGATCTTACTTCCTACTCCCAGCAGCTGATGAAGGATCTGTGTGGGAGTCAGACTCACCGGAGTGGAGTAAACAGAACAAGGAGGGTTGTTTATCACCATTTATGGATGCGCTCCGTAGATGGCCAGATTTAGATGCAATGGTTCTTCCTCCATTCGTGACCTTCTGCAATGTCTCTGGTTCCTGTACATTTTCCAAACATATTCCTTTGACTTCCCATCAACTCTGTAAACCCAATCATCCTTCTGATAGATTCTTTAAAAATCTTGGCTGAAGATGGATCACTTCTGCTTGTGAAGGGGAAGCCCTGTGGAGCCAAAGGGGTCTTGCTGTAGGCTTTGCCAAATGAAAACTGCTTCTTTTACAGAACTGGAAGGACATTAGCACAGTGCCAACCGTGAGGGCACATCCTTTAACCAACCACACCCATGGCTCTTGTCAGATCATCTTGGAGACTGGTGTGAGTCACCAGTCAATTGCAGATAGAGCCTGTCAGAGCCTTGGTGCCAGCCACGGCCAGTAGAGACAGCCTCTTGGTCAGTCAGAGTGCTCTCTGAGCTCTGCCTCTGAATTAAAGTACCCCAGCTTGACTTTTAGCCTACCTGATCTAAGAAATATATTCTCCAAGTTATGACAAAGAGGAATGAGCCCTCATCCCTATGGAGCCTCACGTGGAGTGCTGTAGGAAGGGGCACAGGCCTCCACTGAGCTGCCGTGGAGATGAATGAACTCGGCCATCGTCTCATTGAGCCTCATCCATGATCAGGAAAAACAACCTGCATCCCAGGGGGACTGTGTCCACCTCAGATGAGGAAATTTCTTTTAAACAAAACTGTCCATTGTAAAGAGCTACACAGTTATGTGAACTTTGTTTCCATCATTCAAAGTAATGATGTAATGTAAGATGAGTAAATTCCTTCTGTGATTCAGTTATAAGAAAACCATCTTTGCCAAGAGAGTGATACACAGAGACCCCGAGATCACAAGTGAAAGATGATCACCACCGTAGCATCCTGGGCTCACAAGTCAAAGATGATCGCATTGGTATCCTGGGCTCCTAACAACAGTGAGGGAAACCGGAGCGGAAGGAGCAGAAGTCAGAGGCAGGATTTATTGGCCCACAGACCCTGTAAAGGAAAGAGGTGAGTCTGGGCCTCATCCTGACTGGAACTAGGGACACATCCATCCTCTGACACCTCTGTCACTCTGCTCTGGCTTCTCGCCTTTCCGTCTCTCCAGGCTGGTTTTGTTCTCCCGCCCTGCACATGTCTGTTCCACATGCTGCCCGGTGCACCGTGAAGGTCTCCCACCTCTCTGGGCTCCTTTCAGCCTAACAACCGCAGAAGAAAAAGAATCTTCTCCTCTCCAGCTGCAAAACAAAACACTCTGGGTCAGAACTCATCAGGGTCGGCCTGGACCATCTTGAGCCAACGTGCCGGTCCTCTGCCCTTCATGAGATGGGTTTATGGCTGCCCAGTTGACACATCCCTCAGCCTTCCTCACAAGCATGTGTCCAAGTTCTGACCAATGATACAGAAGCAGAAAAACCGTGGGAACTCTGCAAAGGAGAGAGGCTGCTTCCGTCTCCCCTCTCAGACGCGATGACCAGAGCTCCAGCAGCTGTCCTGCTTTGGTAATGAGACTATCTGGGGGGGAAACAAGACCAAGGAGCCTGGGTCCCTGATGCCAGGTCTGAAACTGTCCGTCCATCCAGCTGAAAACCGACTTTTAGCTAGCTTACGTCACGATTCTAGAGCCATCACGTATAGTGAAAGCTGACCTTAAGTGAAACACGACTGAGGTGCGTATGGAAAGAAGAGGCTGGAGAGAGAGCACACAAAGCGACACCAACCAACAGAGTCTCCAGCCTCTGATGCACTCTAGAAACCTTACGGCTAACAGTGGCAGTTACCCGCCAAGCTCTCATTCTGCAACTGTGTGTGTGAGTACAAGCGTGCGTGCGTGCGTGCGTGCGTGCTAACAGTGGCAGTTACCCGCCAAGCTCTCATTCTGCAACTGTGTGTGTGAGTACAAGTGTGCGTGTGTGCGTGCGTGCGTGCGTGCGTGCGTGTGTGTGTGTGTGTGTATGTTGGTTTTATGGGTTTTTTTTAAAAATTACTTTTTATTTATTTTGTGGCAGTGCTGGGGATTGAACCCGGGGCCTATGCATGCTAAGCAAGTGCTCTACTACTAAGCTAAACACCCAGCCTGGCCTCCCTTTCCATCTGTGATGAATGACAGCTCTTACAAAGGCAGGCAGGTATATGACGAAAATGAGCTTGCAGTAGTGGGTTCCAGGAAGACCTGGTCCACCGAAGTGCCCCGCTGGGACAGTGGTTTTAAGATTCCTGAGTCGAGGGGAGTCCTCTACTCCCCGCTAGGACTCCTGGGCATCCAAAAACGGCCTTGGTTAAACAAGGGCTAGGGAGAAGGCTCAGTTAACATGCTTGCTGTACAAGCATGAACACTGGATTTCAGACTCTGGGACCCATGTAAATGTGGGGGAACAAGGTGGCCCTCCTGTAATTCTAGCCTCAGAAGCCAGAGATGGAATCCCTAGAGTGAGCTGGCTCATGAGACCGGTCACATCAGTGAGCTCTGCTTTTGATTAAAAGACCTTGCCTTAATGAAACAAGGTGGAAGGATGAGGGTGATACCAGACATCAGCCTCAGTCCTCCACATGTCCATCCATCCATGTGTAAATGTTCACACACACACACACACACACACACACACACACACACACACACACACACACAGAGGCCGGGGGGGGGGGGAGGGATAAAAAGAAATGAATTTTCCTCCACATATCTCTTTCCTCACTTTATTTTATTGTGAAAATTGTTTTTCTCCATGTCTCACACCTATTTTTGTCTGCTATGATTTGAATATGAAATGTCCCACTCAGGGTCTTGTTTGGAATGTTTCGCCCCCAGCTTGTGACATTGTTTTTGGAGGCTGTGGAGCCTTTAAGGGATGAGACCTGGATGGTGGGAGAGGCACTAAGAGCAGGCCTTTGAAGGTTCGACCCACCCCTGGTCCCCTGCTCTCTCTGTTTTCTGTTCCTCCACAGTGTGAACAATGCTTCCTCATGCTTTGCCACCACGGGTGACCATGACACTGTCGTGCCTTTCCCACCGTGTGGACCCAAATCCCTCTGACTGTGATCCCAAGCAAGCCTTCCTCCCCTCAGTGGTCTCTGTCTGGCCTTGTGTCACAGTGACAGAAATGTGGCCAGTGCCAGTGTGACATCCTGCTCTGGAAATGTTGGATTTGGTACATCTCTAGAAAAGTGGTAACTCGGAGCGGCTCGGGGACCAGGCATTCTCGTGCATGGCTCCTCCCTGAACGTCACCCATTGGCCTTGAAGATCTGCTTTGTGTTGGTCATGCTGGGATTATAAAGACCTGACTATGGTCAAGATGAGACCTTGACCCCCTTCTCTCCAGATCCAATCGTTGTTCTGACGTCTGCAAAGCCAAAAGACAGTCTGTTGCCTTCGCCTTTTGTGTGGGAAAACTAGGGACAGCTCTGAGATTGGTTTTGATGGAGTTGGCAACCATTTGACCCAACGAAGGGAAAACTTTCTCCTGGTCATCTGAGCAGATTCAAACCTGCCTGAAGTAGCACACAGGCCATAGACAGGCTGAGCCTGACAGTCAGCCTCGGCTCTAGCCAGGACGTTTCCATATATTGGCTGGACGGAGCCAGAGGGCTGTGGGTTATGACCTCCTCCAGCAGCTTTGAGCTACCACAGGCTTGCCCTGGAACCAGGCAGCCCAGCAGCCCACTGTAGATCCCCAGGGTCAGGAGACCTGGAGCCTGCCCTGCAGCCTGTGGGGGAGGGAGTTCCCAGCAATCTTCTTCCTTATTCGGGAGTGCGATTCGGGACTGCTGGCTTGTGTCTCCTGTAAACGCACACACCCCCGTTGCCAGAGATCGAGAGAGAGAGAGAGAGAGAGAGAGAGAGAGAGAGAGAGAGAGAGAGAGGACAAAGTGGGAGAGAAATCCCCAAGGCTTGTTGTGGGGAAGCCCCCCTTCCCCTTCTGTCACCAAGATGGGCAGCAGCAAGCACCTTCTGCTCATCCTTCAAATCAAACTTCTCTCTCCTGCCAACCCCTCCCCCATCAAGATCCCTCAGATCCATCCCAGAGGCAGTGTAGACAGATCCTAAACCAGTGGCAGACAGACATGCACTGTGTGGCCTCTGGAAAGCCCCCGTGACTTCCCAGGACCACGGAGGCCGGCCCCAATTAGCAGATAAAAACGGAAGCGGGGCAGAGCGGAGCATATAGACAGGGCTTTCCACAGATGGTCTTAGATGTCCCTCTGTTCCTCGCTTCCAGCCTTTCCAATTCTTCCCAGGCAAACTTTGCTGCCTCCCTGCCCAGGTCCCCACACACAATTCCATTCTTCACAGAAGTGGGTTTTCTCTCTTTGCACTATGGGGAACAGACTTCCATCTGGGCTGAGATGGTGCTCAGCAGACACAGACGGGTACCTGGGAGGCAGTTTTGAAACACGTCATGATTCATCCCAGAAGTTGGTTCTTGGAGACAAGCTCTGTGCATGACCAGGTGGCCCGGCCCTTGATTTCTTTGTGCTTCCACCCTGATTCTGGGTCAAGGACAAGCCTCGACCCGGTGTGGTGCTGGAGATTTCCAGAACAAAGAGGTATCAATTCCCAAACTGAGAGAGAGAGAGAGAGAGAGAGAGAGAGAGAGAGAGAGAGAGAGAGAGCAGTAGGCTTTCAGATCTGTCCCGAATCTCTAAATTTTATTCACGGAAGCGAGCTAGCCTTGGCTGTGAACAAAGCTGGCTATGCTGCTGCAGGCCTGTGTCTGAGGCTCGCAGCTGTGGGGCAGGAAGGCGAGCCCTGCTTAAAGATGCTTACAGACATGGAACTGATTTCTCTCCTTCGCTGGCCACAGACCCGTGAGGGACGTGGGATGCTCTGGAGCCCTGTTGCTCCTCCTCTGCATCCTCTGGGTGGAACCCTCTCATCAACACAGTGTCTCCCGGATGCAAATGTGGCCAGGGAACTCCCGGGTTGATCCCTTCAAGCTCTCCAACCCTGAGATTACCCCCTCAGTGGCCTAAAGCAGACAGTGAAGGGAGCAGTTGCCCCTCCCACAGCACCCTCAGAGGGAGGCCTCCTGTGAAGAAGCCCCTGGGCCTGCATGTAGCCAGACCCTTCACCTAGCCACACTTCTCCAAAGGGTTCCACATCTGCTGCTTTGTCAGACCTCAGTACAGACTGGAACACTCAAAGTCCTTAGAGACCCAGACAGACCCAGGCGCTTTGAAGCGCCTTACTGTGTAATGTATGTGAGCACGGTAAAGACCCTGACGAGTCCTGCATGCTGCAATACACTGGACTTTGTTTAACAAGGAGCGTTCAGTGCTTGACTGACCATGGGATGCCCGTTATCTCATTGAGATTCCATTCCACAGACACCCCCACCCCCAAGAAAGGACCTGTTTTCATCTACACCCATGCCTAGCCTCACCTGGTGGTCAGAGAATGTTTGATTCAGCTTGAGAGTCACAGAAGCAAGTACAGGCCCGGACGAGTGTTGTGTGGAAAGAATGAGCATATTAGTGACACAAGCCATTTTTAGCCCAGGTTGAACTCGGGAACGATCACCACATGTCAACCCTCTTTTTCAGGACAATTATGTCTGTGGCCAGTGTAGCCTTATTAAGACCAGATCTCCTTCCCCTCCCCCGCTTTCATACCTGTTATACACTGACAGGCCTTGAACCAGATCTGGGCAGCATATGTGTTTTGCTTGGTAGCCACGGGGACTTAATGTTCCTTCATGCCTTTACTGGAGCCTGAGCTTTGCCCCACGGACAGTCTAACCTGCCCACACCTCATCTCTCATTCACCCACTCACCTCTTGAAGTGCCTGCCCAGATTCAAGTCCTCTCCAGAAGATGATTTTCTAATCTGACCATGAACATTAGGGATTTGTCTGGAAATTCGCCCAGACCAGATATCATTCGGGTCCGTAGCTTGTATGCCCAAGGACCACTCTCTGAGCTTGGTGCTCTGCCGTTTACAGAGTTCTCTCCCTGCTGTTCTTATCGGACGCTGGTGTCCAACCTAGGAAATGAACAAGACCAGGACGCTAGGGTAGTAGGTCCCCACTGAAGATGGGGGCGGGCAGACCTGGAAAGGTTAACCAGTGACCCCCAGGTCACATAGCTTGCTATGGCCTGACAGCTCTAAGTGCCAAGTCAGTCTGCCTGTAGGCAAGGGAGGTATTGAGGGGCTAGTGACACTTTCCTTAGGACAAAGGGATTAGCCCAGCAAACAACTGAACCCACAGTCCAGGAAGTTACCTCCGTATGGGGGAGTGGGGGGTAGCAAAAGCTCACAATCTCCTTGGGTCCCCCTCCGCTTGAGGACTCCACATTATGGCCCTGTGGAGACAAGAAGAGAAAGAGTCAAGAAGCCCAGCCACACTGGGTTCCACGCCGCCGCCACCGCCTCCGGGCAGAGCAGGAGGGGAGCAGAGATGCCACTTGCTGGAACCAAGGCTCCTCCCCCTGGATTCTCTGTGTAGCCACCACCACCGCAGAGTGAGCCGGGACAGACTGCAGGTTGTGAGTGGGGAGGGTGGGGGGAGTGAGCCATATGGAGCCGGATGACAGAATTTGGCAGTCCAGGGCTCCACAGATGGGCCTGCTTATGTCCAGACACGATCGGAGGCCAAGGCCTGAATCATCTCTCTAGCAATTTCTTGTTTCCAAACACGTCTTTTGAAGAATGTGGGGACGCTCGCTTGGAGCAGAAATCAGAACCCTGCCGGGAATGGAGAGACAGACAGCAGAAAACCGTGTTGCCTTTGTCCGAGGCTGCTGGGGGAAAGAGGGGACCAGACTGCTCACGGAAACGGGGTGGGGTCACCAGACAGTGAGGGTACCTGGGGCTTGAGCAGCATCAGGAGAGTTCGGGTCAGAGGCATCACTGTGTTTCTCAGGGGGTCCTCACAGTCCTGTGTGGGGTCAGGGCAGCAGCCAGCCCTCTGCACAGCAGACAAGACAGAGATCACGGAGCAGATGTCCACGGTCTGTTAGTGAGGGGTGCGTCCAGCATAAGGAGGAGCGAATGGGGCAGCCTCGTGCCTCTGTTGGCCCTCTCCACCAAGAACTAAGATTCTTGAGGGTCCTGCCCCAGCTCTGACGGCGGTCCAGTAGTTTGCTAGGATCCTGCTGAGGCTCCTAGGACCCTCCTGTCTTCAGCAGGAAGTTGAAACTGTTCTGCTTGGCATTCGAGGCCCTACGAGAGTCTCTACTGTAATTTCTTGAGACAGGATGTCATGTGTTCCAGGATGGCCTTCATGGCCGAGAATGGTCTGAACCCCTGGTCTTCCTGCATCCACTTCCCAGGGGCTTGGATTACAGGTGCAAACCACCACACCCACTGTGGTGCTGAGGACTGGACCAGAGTTGCACACATACTAGGCGAGCACTCTATTAACTGAGCTACATCCCCAACCTCTGGCTGGCCTTCCATCCTTATGGTCACCTCCACCCCGCAATGTGTCGCTAACTCTGAGCTCTAACAGGCAATACTGTCTCCTGAAGGCATCCAGCCTGCCCAGTGGGAGGCTCCCAAGTGGCATCCGGCCTCTGCTCCCCGGGACCCTTGGGCTCTGCCCTGTTCTGTATACCTGTCTTGTCTCCTCATCTGCATAGCTGCTCCTTGAGGACTCACACCCCTGTCCCATCACCAACAAGAATGCCCTTTCCTGTGTGCACCCCCTCAGGCAGGCGGGGACCCCCCAGGTATCACGTGGTAGGGCTCAGTTCATTTCCCACTGAGGTTGGAGAAGGGAAGAAATGGAGTTGGGCCAACTCGCCACACCTGGCTGGTGCTGCAGCGACTGAGGCCTGGCACCTGGCTCCAGGTCCTGTGTTCTTTCCACTGTGCCCTGGCCTTCCCCAAACTGTCTCTCTGTCCTCCTCAGAAACACGCTGAGAAGTTCACTGAAATGTCCCTATGGTCCTCCCAATGCCCCCAATTACAGATGAGGACACTTGAGGAACACAGAGATTCTTCGACCTGTACAAGGCCATAAAAGCCAGGTTCTCCCTGGCCTGTTTCTGGAATAAGCATAGCCACAAAACACACCCCATGTATGTAGCATTTTACAGATTATATAGCTCTTTCCTTCTGCCTTTGTGTCTCCTCTGCTCGATGCTTTGGGCTGAGTATTATCAGCCCGTTTACTCAGAAGGCAACGTGGAGACTCGGAGTGAACAGTTAGTGATTGCTGTGTAGTAGATGGCCCCTCAAACCTGGTGGCTCATAACCGTATGCCTTTATGGTGGTCCAGCTTCTGTTCCAAGGACTCGGTGTAACTCAGCTGTGCCTTCTGCTTCATGGTCTCCTCAGTCCAAGGTGTCTACCCAGGGCCTGTGTTCCTTTCTGAAGGCTCATCTGAGCAAGGCTCAGCTGCCTGGCTCATCCTCTTGACTCCAAGCAACATCTAAGTCAGTGGGTGACACAGAGGGCCTGAACCCTTCCCTGGCTGACCGGATGACTCCTCATTTCTTGCCACGTGGGTGTCCCCAGTTCGGCAGCTTGCTTCATTGGTGTGTGAACAGAGACTGCAAGAGAGGGCTAGCAAGAAAGAAGTGAGTCTTTGTAACTCTGGAAGTGGTATCCGGCCTCATTTCCAGTACAGTATTAATTAGAAACGAGCCATGAGGTCACCCACCTCCAGACTTGCAGCCCAGGACAGGGGCCTACCTACAACATGGCTCCCAGCTGGGAGGCACTCCCTGACCGTAGCAGGGAGCTGGTCCAGCTGGTGTGTACAGCTCTGTTTGGCCTTTTCCTGCTGGTTCGGCTGCTCCGATCCACAGGCCACTGAGGCAGGTAGCAATCAGCCCCTGCTTCCTGTGTTCTAGAAAGGTTCTCAGGAAGAGAGATGGCCCCGTTTTAATTACAGTGTTGGCCCCAGGGAGGACCCGGCTCTTCTCTGGATAGTCTTCCCCCACCCCTTCGCTGCCAGTCTTGGCTTTAAATCAAACTGCTCTCTGTTCAAGGGCTTCAGGCCCCAGGCAGGAAGAGGATTTACGAGTGGGTGATCGGGAAATGTAATATTAGGGATCAGGACCCAGACGGCAATGTAAGCCGGGAGGTCCTAGCAAGGCATCCTCCCTCCCCCCTCACCGTGACCTCTCAGGCAAGGCGACCATCACAGCCTCCGCCTTTATGAAAATCTTCCATCATTCTCCCTTCTGCCCGCTGCTGGGTCCCTCCTGGCTGCTTGCACCTCCGCCCCCACCCGCATAGAGCTCGGGCCACCTACACTTTCTGGATCTGCCTTCTAGAGCTGGGTTCTCGGCCCCGGTCCGTGTTGCCCCTTCTCCCCTCCCCGGTCCTCCTGAGCTCCACTCAGCACTGACCACACATCTGTCTCCACGACTGGATCCTTGCCTGCAATTTTATTTCCCGAGTTTCTGTGGTCTAGCCGCCCCTGGGATGCCTTCCCTCGCTTGGTGTTCTGTCCCTCGCCCAGGACAAGCACTGTGGACCTTCGAAGCATTGCATGGCATGCAGGCCATTCTCTCCCTCTAGACAGAACCTCTTTAGGAAAAAGCTGGGTTCCACCACCACCTGTCACCCCGCCCCCTCCCCTGTCCCCTGACCAGGGTCATCATCCTTACCAAGGAATGTCCCTGCTCAAAGACTTCCAGTGGCTTCCCATTGCCTGTGAAACCAAACTCACATTCCTCAGCCTTCCTTAGCCCTATATTCAAGCCTCCACCATCTGACTTGCATGGGGGGGGGGGACACCCTGGTTTCATTTAGTCTCCATTTTCCCCAGCATCTCCACCTCCACTCACACAGGACCACCCCTACCTCCCATCCCAGGGGCACTGTGGCACAAGACATTGTCTTTGTTCCTTCCTATCCTCAGGCTTAAGGCAAATCTCTGCTCACCTAACTCACAGAGCACAATGGCTGCCTCCTCCATGAAGCCCTCTCTGACGGTCTTTCAGGAGGTAACTAACTCAGTCCTTTGAGCTGCCTGGTCCCAGTCTAAACTGATTCAGGATCCCGAGGAGGATTTGCATTAAAGGTGCAAAGGGCCACCCCTCCTTCAATTAGAACTCCCTGGTGCAAGGGTGCCGCCTTCAAACACACCCTCTGCTGTTGCCTCTTCTGGAGACAAAGACAAAGGCACCCTCTGGGGGAGGGGAGCTCAGGAAATCTCAGGAGGCGCCTGGCAGCCCCATCTCCCCTCCTCCCCAGAAGAAAGCACCCAGAAGGCTGCACTCCCCAGGAGGGTTCTCACCAGAAGGCCCTGCTGGATTGAAGCCAGAGTGGGAGTGTGGGGGTGTGGGTGTTGGGTGGGGGCGGAGACTTGTCATCGGCTGGGACAGCTTTTGATGGCTCTTGTTCTGATTCCCAATGTCTTTGTTTAGATTTACCAAGACAGAGTGGAGAAGGCCTTGGAGAAGGGACCTCAGGGGAGCTGGCCCCCTGCTTCACAGGGAACCCCAGGGTAGAAGCCAGTGAGGCTGGCTCCCCTGCACCTGCCTCCCTGCCGCTTGGTGGGAGTTAACCAAAGCCCTTTCAGGTAAGGCAAGCCAGGATCTTTGGGTCTGGCTTGTGGTCTTCAGTGTCCATTTGTCTGTCTGTCCTGACTCCTCAGTCTCGCCTTCTGGACTCATGCCTCTTCAAACAGCTCACAGAAGCCCCTCTTCCACTTTCCCGCTCTCAGCATGGTCCCCACAGATATCCCACAATGCAGTTCGGCGCTCACACTCCTCCCTTCCTCCTGGGAGCCCAGCCCATCCTCTTGTTCACAGCCGTCCACTCACACGTCCGTGTCTTGGCCAGCAAGTTGAAACACGTCACTTCCAGGCCCGCCTCTGCCTCTTGCCAGCCAGGTGCTCTTGTGTGAGTCTCTTTGCCCTCCCCGCCTCAGCTTTCTCCTGGGAAAGATGAGACAGCACCTGCCCCTCATAAGGAAGCAGTGCTTGAGAGTGCTTGAGCAGGACCACACAGGTCCCATAGTGTGGTGTGCCCATGCACAGCCGCCATGGCGTCCGCCTTACAGGCCTTCCTTCACAGTGACCCACTTTCCAGTCAGTCTTCTGCGCTCTTCCCAGAGCCCTCTTCCTTTACCCATCTGCTCCATGCTGTCACCCACCCCCAACACACACACTCTGACGTGGCCTCAAAGCTGTCACTTGGCTTCAGCAGTCATGGGGACAACATCGGATCCTAAACACAGAGCCCAGCCTGCAGAGCGCCACACACCCTCCTTGCTTGTCCCTCAAGCACTTTCACCCAATGCCCTGGAACAATGGCGGGCCCAGGCCAGCAATTCCAAAAGGTCACCTCTGAAATGGTGGGGTTGGTGGGGCCCACTGATGGCTGCTGGATTGAAGGTTGGGGTGGAGGCCAGTGTGCACACAGACCTTCAGAGGGGAGGAAACACAGAATGTATTCATTTCCAGCTGCTTTTCTAGTGAGTCCCCCCTTCCCAAACTCACCGGTGTAAGACAACACAAATTTATTCTTCCAAACTCTGGGGATCAGAAGTCCAAAATCAGTTAGAGTAGGCCAAGATGAAGGTGTTGGTAGGGCTGGTTCCTCTGGAAAGTTCTGAGAGGTAACTCCTTCCTTGCCCTGAGTGGCTTCTCGGGGCTGCCTGCACTCCTTGGCACACAGCTTGGCTTTTTGTCCCTCTGCCTTTGTGGCCGACACCACACTTCCCACTAACGTGGTCTGTCCCCTCTATAAGAACTCTTGTGTTGAGGCTGTAGAGACGGGGCTCAGTAGGTAAAGAGTGCTTGCTCCACCAGCATGGAAACCTGAGTTTGGAGCCTAAAACCACAAAAGATCCAGGTCTGATTGCCTGTAAGCCTAGCGCTGTAATAAGTAGAGACAAGAGGATCACTGGGCCTTGCTGGGGGGCAGACAACTTAGCTGTAGCAGGTTCGGTTGAAGACTGTACCTCAAGGGAAAAAGGCATCTCATGCCCTCCTCTGGCACAGACACCATATTCTCTCAAATGCAAACACATACACCGCCACCACCATCACCACTCTTGGAATCACATTTGGGCCAAGCCAGATAATAACAGAATAATGTCTCCATCTCAAGATCTTCACAATCACATCTGTGTAGTACCTGTGGTGGTTTGAATGAGAATGGCCCCATTCCCTCATGTGTTTCAGTGCTTGGAACTGTTTGGGAAGGATTAGGGGGTGTGGTCTTGTTGGAAGAGGTGTGGCCTTGTTGGAAGAGGTATGTCACTGGGAATGGTGGGATATGAAGATTCAAAGGCCCATGCCAGGCCAGTCTCTCTCTCTCTCTCTCTCTCTCTCTCTCTCTCTCTCTCTCTCTGCCTGTGGATCAGGATGTAAAGCTCATAGTTACTGCTCTAGCACCATGCCTGCCTGCTTACCATCATGATGATCGGGGACTAACCCTCTAAAATTGTAAGCCAGCCCCAATTAAATGCTTTCCTTTATAAGAGTTGCCTTGGTCACAGTGTCTCTTCACAGCAACACAACAGTAACTAAGACAGTCCCTAATGCCACAGAAGGTCATATCCAAGATTTGGGCCATCAGGAAATGGCTGTCTTGGGGAGTGCTAATGGCAGTGTCATGTAGCTGGGACAATGGGCAACACAGAGATCTTTGTGATGCTGATGTTTGTCACCTTGACTACAGTGTTGGACACCCAGACCCTTCACAGAGGACCCAGTGCACACTCACAAATGGTTCCAGGGACTCTGGTGACATCAGGTCAGTGTCCTTATCATGGCACTGAGCCACAGTTTTGGAAAATGTCATTATTGGGAAAAACTTGTCTGAGAGCTCACTCTTCATTCTGTTAGAGTGTTAGTCTACAGGTATTGCCTAAAAAATGTCCATGTTAAGAGTATGACCTGAGTTCAGTACCCAGTACCAATATCAGGCAACTCACAACCACTTGTAACTCAGCTCCAGGGACCTGGCGCCCTCTTGTGGCCTCTGTAGGAACCTGCAATAGAGAAGCCCAACACACACACACACACACACACACACACACACACACACACACTTAAAAATAAGATAAACTTTTTTTAAAGTGCTGCTCAGCATGGTAGTGCATACCTGGAATCCTACCTCCTGAAAATTTGCATATGCAGGGCCAGCCTGGACTACAGAGCAAAATTTAGCCTCAAAACCACACACAAAAAAAGAAAAAGAGAGTGCTAAGCTGGGGCTATGGCAGAAGCTCACTTGGTTACTGGTCCCGTGCCCTGGAGTCTCCCAGTCTTGCCTACCACAGCTGCCATATGTCAGGAGGTGGTGAGTTCACTTTCCTGCATGCAGGGGACATGGCCAGGTACTGGGTCAAGCAGATCCCACTGGAGTACATTCCACAGCACTCCGCTAATTTAGAATCAGGACACAAGAGAGAGCCATCCTGTGTGTGGCTGCTTTGTCCCATAAACACGGCACCTGAGCATCTGCAATCTATCTTGCAGAGGGAGAGACAGTTGTGTGGTAAGAGCTCCCATGCCGAAGAGAAGCAGACAAGGTCTGGAAGAGGGCACTGGCTTCCCGCCAGCTCTCCACAGCTCTCTACAGGTCCTCTCCTTCAGGAGCACTGGCATTAGCTTGGATTCCACAGGATTCCTTTTGTCTTTATACCAATTCCTCCTCCACCTCCACCCTCCCGGGGGTGGCGCACGCGGGGGGGGGGGGGGGGGGTAGCTTCTGTGATTCATAGCAAGGGCTCTGCACCCCGTGCCTTCCCCAGCCTTTGGACACTGTGGGGAGGAAAGAGCATGTGTTATCCCTCCAGCACCTAGAATGAAATTCAAGAAGCCCTTTTTATCCTGGATTTTGAACCTTACTCCCGCCTCTCCGCTCCCGACAAGCACACACTTGTCAGCCTGTATGCAAAAGGAGGGGGCACTTGTCAGCCTGCATGCAAAAGGAGGGGGCAGCATGCTGCCCCTAAGCTCTCTCCCCTGGCAGTCTCTTCTCTGAACTCTGCCCCGTGCCATGCACACACTAGGGTGTGGCGCCTGTTCCTGGGACTGGCAGACACCACCCCCTCTGTAGCAGAGGAGTCTGGGGGAACTTGGGTGAGGCTTAAACCCCGTCACATCTCAGAGAAAGGGAGAATGAGAAGAGCCCTCAGCTCCCCCGGGCAACCAGGAAACAATTTGCAAGACGGAATTCAACAAGCAATGCCAACAGGACCATAATGACCATATTTATGGGAGAATGAGGAGGTCTGAGCTCGGGGTTTTCATTATCGTGTGTACAAATGTGATCTTCTCCACGCCGCCTGCCCGCCTCCCTCTCCGGCGGCAGCTGTTGGCTGGTGCGTGGTAATTTGATGTAAATTGCCCCCAAATATGGTAATTCCCTCCTCTGCCAGGGGAGCTTGAAGTCACAAACCTGGAGAGGTTGGCAGCAGATGTTTTCTTCCTGCTCTGCAGGCTGCTGGTGTTGGGGAAAAATGGCAGCAGACCCAGAGACAATGCCGCTTCTGCGTCTTCCTGTGGGGGACATGCCGTGGACTCAGTGTCCACACCTGTGAAATAGGTGCAATGCCCCATCTGCTTGAGGTAGCAGAGGAGATAAACATTACTCCACATGCTATGTCCCATGCCATGGACTGTATAGTCATTGGTATTATCATTTTGGATCTCAAAGGTGGAAGGGGGGGGGGCTGGGAAATCAATGTCCACTGCTATCCCTTGGTCCTCAGTGGTGGCTTCCCAGGGGCAGAAAATAAGAATAAGGTAAGTACACTGGGATTGAATGTGGTGACTAATTCCTGTAATCCCAGGATTTGAGAGGTCGAGGCAGGAGGATACCTAGGAGTTTGAGACCAACCTGGGCTACTTGGTGAATTTCAGGACAGCCTGAGCTCCAGGGTGAGGCCCTGTCTTAAAATAACAAAACAAACAAAGATAAAATAATAAACCAATAATGATTGTGCTAGGGAATGCCTAACCAAGAGCAGACAAAGCTTTGCTACCATTATAACCTAATGTCTCCCTAGGGTTTTTAAGAAAAAAAAAATCAATACTTCAATATGTAGATGAGCAAGCATGGCCAATTTCCTCAGAGAAAGACGATGAGGGACTTAAGGAAAGATGTGTTTTTCTCTGCTTTCTTTTCTGTTTTTCTTTAATCAAGAGTGAAAGGCACACTAAAACAAACTTGGGATGGCTTTATTCCAGGAAAACTACAAAAACCAGAATGCCTGGTGTGGGTGGCACTTCCAGGAGAGGTGATCTACCTGGGGGTGGGGGGTTGGAGAGTGAGGGATGGCAGCCTGCCCAGTGTGGACATTACATGGAGCCAACTAACAATGTATCCCCAAAGCCAAATCAAGATAAATGATGCAGGTGTCCCGCTAATGTGAATTTCTTTCGTGGAAATTGTCCTATAGAAGGGAAGAGGCCCGTGACAAAGAGCTGTGGGGATGTTTGGGAAGGAGGGCAGAACCCCTCCATGGCCGACAGGGAGGCAAGCCAGGACACTGCTGCGTAGAGCACTCTGAAGCTCTCTGAGGGTAGCTATGTTCTGGGGAGGGGACATGCCATGTGAAGTTTAGGGCGTAGTTTTAATCCAGAGAAAGAGAACAAAAAGATTCTTTATATCTTTATATCCAAGGAATTCCTGGATGCCAGAGCCGGGACAAAAAACAGCAGGTGCCCAGCACGGAGCGAGGCCTTCTGGGACTCAGCAGGAGACTCTGCCTTTCCTTCGAAAAGCTCGTCACAGGGAGTGGCCCCCAGCCTTAGACGGGCTCTGGGAAGCTGCTTGGGTAGGCGGACCATGTGAGAGCTCAGGTGCAAAGATGTTTCTTATGGCCAGAGCCTCCAAACTGTGGCCTGGGCTGGCTCCTTCAGAAAGCTCAGGGGCTGGAGGTATGCAAGCGCAGGTTGGAACAGTCATGCATGACTGCACAGTGAGATTATATGTCTCCTAGGATGCCGAGATGATACTAACAAATGCCTACCCATTCCAGCCCATATGTCCAAATAGCCCCAAAGGAGAAAGAGGCAAATTCATTTATTCATGAACCACGGGGAAGGAAAGAGAGGGAGAAGGAAGGGAGGATAAAGAAGGAATGAGGGAGAGGAGAAGGGAGGGAGGGAGGGAGGGAGGGAGGGAGGGAGGGAGGGAGAGAGGGAGTGGAGAGACAGGGGAGAAGGGGGGGAGGGAGAAGAGGTAGGAGGAAAGTGGAGCTGGGCACACTAAGCGTAATCCCTTTGTAAACACGGGCAGAAACTTGTCTTCCTAATTGAAAAGCCCATGTGGGCCGCTTAATCCAGTCCATGTTAATGAGACCAACCACATTAAAGCGGTATCGACTGCAGTCGTCAGGATGCCAGGGGGAGACCAGAGGGACTATATCCACAGGAGTGCAGTCAGGGCAGTTCTGGTCCTGAGGACAGCGGCTTGCCGTATGTTCTACATCCCGTGGGACAGGCAGTCCAGTCATACCGCAGGGACTGAAGGGGCGTGAGGGAGGGGGCACCCCCATGACCCGGGTCTTGTCCTCTTAAAAGGAACAAAGTGACCCAAAAATAATACGATAATTAGTAAGATAATGAGGTAAAAACACTCACCCACGCAGTGTGGCCAAGTGCAAATGTGTTCTTTGGCTGATTTGCTTTTCTGTTTGAGGACGTCATGACCAGGACAAAGCTGGGCCTCCAGGTGCTGGAGGTGAGGCTGGGCCTTGCTCTCAGCAGAAACCCTCTTATCTGAGATAAACAAGGAAGCCAATAGCAAATGTGGCTGTGACCCAGACCCCAGTCATTTAGACCTTGTTGAGGCCTCATCGTCCCTCACCTCATGACAACTGTGGGTTTCCTTAGCCCATCACCCTCCGCAATCTGCCCTCCACCCGGGGCTACCAGAGTGTTTTCTCTGGTTCTCCTCTCTGCTCAGGCCTTCCTCCTACTAAACACCTCCCATGTTCCCCTTCACCCTCTGACAGAGCCCAGTGGCGTCTGACTTCACTCCACATAGGCAGCTATTGCTGCACGGGAACTCTTGCCTCAAATCCCTCCCTGCAGCATACACCCACGGCCCCTCGCTCACCTCAGGGCTGGACCATAGCTGCCACTCCCTGGCCAACAGATGGAACTCCATCATCTGGTTCAAAGGATTTGGAAAGGTCTGGTATTAGCCCCGCTGCACTGTAACTAGTGTCCAGTTACAGAGATGTTCGTGTAAATGACCTCATTTCACTCTCTGTGGTCGGTTGACTCCTGGGAGACCGGAAGTCTCAGGCTCAGGAGGCAGGGACTCTGCCGAGCAAGTTCAAAGGCATAGCTGGCCAGAGTGCTTCGGGCCACTGAGGCAGCAGTTCCTAGGATCCATATAATTCCTCTTCTTTTACAAAGAGGAAACAGAGGTACAGAGAGGTCACAGATCCGCTTGCATCCCAAAGCCACTGAGTGATGGACGGCATGGCTCCAGCTCCATCGTCACCATGCTTGGCCTGCCCAACACCGGGCAACCAGCAAGCTGCCACGCTGAAGCTGTTCTTTGACCAGTCATCATTCTCCATTGGCCCCCAGGAATGGGATTTTTCTGGATCATTATTTACATACTGTGACAGGGAGCTGCCATTGACCCAGACAAGGGATGCCCTATGACTGAAGTGACTCCACAGTCCTTGAGAGGTGTCCCTCTTCTGGGGCAACTCTGTCTCTTTGTGTACCAGGTCTGTGATAACTAATGTGATAACTAACCTGGTGGCAGGGAAGGACTTGCATCTTAGAACAGGCTTCACAGTTCAGCTCTGGTGGAGTGGAGGGCTCTCAAGAGGTGCAGGGTAATGTGGGAAATCCCAGGCCGCAGACCAACAGGCACCTCCAGGCATTCACTCCCATTTCTGGAGAAGTTACCCCACAGCAGGGGTCAGATCTGCAGCAGTATGCACTCCAGCCTTCCATCAGTACCTTTGGACCAGTGGGAAAGAGACGACTTTCTATCCAAGTCCCAGCTATACTGCACAAAGCAGCCAGACCTGGGGTGGCCCTTCTCTGCTTTCAAAGAAGAGATTGGCTACAGTTTTGCATGCAAGCCAGAGACCTCATCTGGCCTGTGTTCAGGTGGAAGGGGTTGAGATGTCTGTTTTCCCCGGGGTATGCCAGAAGAGCCTTGCCTTTGACAAGGTAGGAAAAGGCGTGTTCACAAGAGAGAGAAGGAGGAAGCTGGCAGCCTTGGGCCTCTGTGGCTGTTTCTCAAAGGTGTTGCTTTGAAGCATTCAGAGTAGAGATGTCCAAGAGGGAGCAGCCTGTGCCTGGCCCAAGGTCCCCAGGGTGATGATCGGCTATTCCTGCCTTCTAGATTCCTCCTCCCTCTCCCACCATGGCACATGCCTGCAGATCCTGGCAGGAAGCCAGCCTGGACGTGCTGGTCACTCAGTGGCTGTTAGACGAACTGACTTGTCTGTGTACTTCACCCAACACTCAGCTTCATAGCGATCAAATTCTAACACGCCGCCCTCTGTTATTTCCCATTTTCTAAACAATCGCGTAATGCCCTGACTCTTCAGCAAGTTTCACACAGCCTACCTTGACAGCCTCGTCCATCCCGCCTGTTCCCACACTCCTCCATCTTAGCTGATTTCTGATAAAAGTTTCCCTTGTTCCGAAACATGGTCTTTCCCCATGCTGTTCCCAGGGGCTGAGTGCTCTTCCTACCTTCTGCTACCATCTTTCAAGAGCCGGCCTCTTCTGTAGGCCTTTGAGGCCAACATTTACCCATATGGATGATATCAATGTCTTTGTATATCTATTTGTCTTATGGGCTCTATCATGAGGTGACCATTGGTGAGACGGACACTGGCCCTTGGGTGTCATCTTCCCATCTGTGACAGGGCAGATGAGGACCTATACACGAGTGTGGAGTCCCTTGTGAGCTGCGAAGGGCGGGAAAGATGGCGGAAGGTCCCCTGGATCCAGTACATCTGCTGCAGAGAGACACTGGAGATTTGATCTCTATGCACTAGGTGCCCCGCCCCCCACGCATGCTGCCAGCCAGCCGGGGCTCTAGATGGGTCAGCTGCACATACTGCTATGAAACTCAGAAAAGACGGGTGAGTTGGAGGTCACTTTCTGAAGCCTCCCTTGGCAGGGCGGTGGAAATGTGAGGTCTCTTCCTAGCAGGGTTCTGCACATCCCTGGGTGCTGGGACAGTGGGGGAAGGGCTGAAATGTCTCGTGTTAATCAGGGTGAAACAGACAAAGAGCGGGGCAGAGCGCGCAGAGCACCACTCCACTGGTCAAGCGACTGAGGAGCGAGGCAGGCAGCTCGGCCGACCCTATGACTTTGCCACTGCAAAAGAGGACACGAACAACGTTCTTGATGTAACTGCCCCCTGGACAAAGGCTGGAACTGCAGCAGTTCGGTAGGTAGGGTGCTTGCTTGCCCAGCGTGCCTAAAACAACAACAAAACAGACAAAAACCAACAATGAACAACAACAAACCCTAGATTCCATACACCTGGCATGACGTCAGACACTTGTAAAACTCCGGAACTGAAAGCGGCAGGATCGAAAGTTCAAGGTCATCCTAGGCTACATGATAAGTTCAAGGCCAGCCTGGGCTACATAGCAGATTCAAACAAACAAAAACCATGAAGGGGTTGGGGTGAAGTGAACTGCTTCATTCTCATTTACAAACCAACTCCACAGTTAGATTTCCTTTCCACCAAGCACCTGTTCTTGCTTCTAAATCTCCACACCGTGGCTGTGTGTTGCCAGGGAGTCACAGTTTCTCATCAGGACAGAGAAATCTCCTCCCCACACAAAGAACCGCCTGCAGCAGGATTCTGGTAATGAAGACCGCTGCTGTGTGCTGTGAGCAGAGAGGGGCTGGTACCCACTCAGCCACAAAGCCAGCCTGACATGCCAGCCCTGACCACATGGTGGGCCCAAGGGACAGCCTGTGCACCCCAGGAAATGGCCCCTCACGACAGTGTCGGGAATTCCGTGACATCTCCTGACTTTTAGAGGTAAAGAAAAAAGGACTCAGAGAAGTGAAGTCACCCACCCAAGGTCACACAACCGAGTGTGTGATCAAGCTTCAAAATGAAGTAAGTCTATCTGGCTGTTGGAAAGCATGCCCTCGTAGGTGGAGTCTCCCTTCAAGGTCAGGCTGGCTGGACTCCACTCTGTGGCAGGGCTAATGGACACACAACAGAGGTCTGGGGAGTGCAGGCCGGTGAACTGGATTGCACCTGACACTTGACACTCGCTGATGGACAGGTGACTCACATCCCTGCCTCGGTTTGCATTGTCCCTGTGGTGGCTCCCCCCGGGGAGTGGGGCAGACACTCTAAATGTTCCGGTCCCAGCGGGAGGCACGAGGGCAGACTCTTAGAAGGAATTAATAATACCCAAGGAATTCCTTCCGAACAGTGGGGGGGGATAAAGATTCTTCAAAAAAGGCCTAATAGCAAATTTTCTGGATTTTCCAGCTAATTTGAAGGTACCTACTTGGAACATTTTCTTGTCAGAAAAGATTTTAAAATACATTCATTCAGTGTGACATGATAATTGGGCCTGGCTGTCTGAAGAATGCCTTTTATCTCTTCCCTGAGCTATTGTTCAGTGGGATGGAGCCAATGGGCTGCACTGGGCACTTTGTTAAATGTACCAACAGAGCCACACGCGATGATTCTGGTCACCGGAGACAGCGAGGTCTCAGAGGTGCACATGGAAGCTGATATGACCAAGTGTCCAGAAGTGGGGGACATTTAGTGGTTAGAGAAGGCATTTCCTCACTGTGCACGTGAGAAGACCAGAGTCCAGGGAGGAACAGGGAGCTGCCAATGTCACTCAACTTGGGGGTGGCTGAGGCGCTACCTGGATCTGCATTTCCCGAGCCAGACTGACTCCAGGTCCCTGTGCCTGCCTCAGGAGGGGTCTGTGAAATAAGACACAGCAGTGGGCAGCTTATATCTGGGTCAAGCTGCCCCTGTCTCCACTTCCCCTCTACTCCCCTGCAGCAGAGAGCCTGCCCTCTGGGCTGCAGGACGGGGCTGCAGGACTGGGTAGTCCCAAGGGTTGCATTATCATGGCCAGCTATTCTCTGCCGAGCTGTTGCAGAAGCAGCTATTTCCATGGGCCCTTCTTCCTCTCTATCTTTTATGTTTTCCTTTCCTTTAATGCTTTTGTTTTATCAAAGGCAAATTTCCAGGCCTGGCCATCTGACAGTCATCTGCAAAGGAACCATATTTTTTTTATCACCCCTAAGAACGAGGGGTTGTTTGGATTTATTGTTTTTCAACTTTACGTCTTTTCCCCCCTTATCATCATTTTTCTATTGAATTTGCTTCCAATTTATTTTTTAGAACCCAGAGATGCCGTGGAGTGTCTCAGAGCTTTCCATATGTTAATAAGGTGTTCATGGATGTGCAGCTTGGGTGTTTTCCTCCTCCAAGCAGGCTATCCTTCCTTCTAAGAGACAGCTTGTCCTCAAAAATGCCCTTCATTAACATTTAACGAATAGAACAGTTTCCACTGGGATTAAGAAGTTGACATTTCCATTGTTTTTCTTAGAAAACAGCACAACATTAATCGTGGCCTCAAGGGACTGAATTTTCCACAAAAGTGAGATAACAAAGGCTAGGAGTCCATACCTGGTTGCATGTGCTGTTATTTAGACACGTATGCCTGTCTGTGGCTTTTCATGCATAATCACATGTCTGTGTTTGAAAGTGTGTTTATGACATTTTACACATGGTGGTGATTGTCTGCCAATGTATAATCGACTATGTATGTGTCTGGGCTAATGATGTGTGTATGTGTGTGTGTGTGTGTGTGTGTGTGTGTGTGTGTGTGTGTTATGGATATGTGCTGTACATGTGTGATTATGTTTGTGCATAAATTTGTGTGCATATGCTTTAGTGTGCCTATGCACATAGAGAGATGTGCGTACTTATGTGGAAGTGTGTGTTATGTGTTAGATATCTGTGAGCCTGTGTATCCCAGTGTCTGGATGTAAGCTCCTGTGTGTGGGTTAGTCTTTGTCCTGTTTGCTTAAGTGTTTGGGAGCCCCAAGGATGCCCGGCTTTGTGTTCAGAATGCATTATAAACATATACACAGCGCCCTCCGGTGGACATTGTTGGAATGCATCCACAAACAAAAAAACAGGGATGCTCAAAATCGTGTTGGATTCAAAACAGGGTTTCTGGTTCCGTGCAGGGCCAAGTTTCTGGGATGTTCCTTGAGAAAAAGGGGTGTGTTGTGCTTCTGGACTAGGTACTCACTCAACAGAGAACCCCCATGGGCCCAGTGCAAGCACGTGCCTCATGGTGCCATGAAGAAGGAGCTTTTTCTCTGGTTTGTGGACAGGATCACTGGGCTTCCTCTCAGTCGGAAAAGAGTTATCTAGTGTTCAGAAACTACCTTTCTGCACATTTCTGGGACCCTGTATTCTCTGTCAGCCTCCTCGGCCCCATTCCGAGAGTAGATCCAGCTCCATTGCCTTTCAGGTACCATATGAATTCCTCCTGGTCTAGGAAATGGGGACGGCCCCTTCACCAGAGACGGGGTGTTTGTTTCCCAGTGCCCTCCAAAAGTGTGTGTCACAAACTTAGAGGCTAAAATAGGTCACTTGTCTAAAATGGGGCATCAAAGCCCAGATGCGGTAGCTCATACCTTCAAACACATGCTTAAACAGCAAAGACAGGTGGATTGTCAAAAGCTGGAGGCCAGCCTGGTCTACATAAAGAGTTCCAGCCCAGCCAGGATGACAGAGTAAGACCCTGCTTCTTTCTTTCTTTCTCTCTTTCTTTCTTTCTTTCTTTTTTTTTTTAAGATTTATTTATTTATTATGCATACAGTATTCTGTCTGCACATATCCCTGCAGGCCAGAAGAGGGCACTAGAGCTCATTACAGATGGTTGTAAGTCACCATGTGGTTGCTGGGCATTGAACTCAGGACCTCTGGAAGAGCAGCCAGTGCTCTTAACCTCTGAGCCATCTCTCCAGCCCCTGAGACCCTGTTTCAGAACAAAACAACTAAAGGCAGGCTCAAGAGGCAGGGAAAGGATTGTGCCCTGATCTCCACCCCTTCCAGATGTGGCCTGGACTCTGGATGACTGCTCAGGTCACCTCCACCTTCTACCATCACACCTCTTCCTCAGACTCCCAAGTCCTTCCCTCCCTCATGAGGACCGCTGGGAGTGCCTGGAACCCACCCGACACTCCAGATCTTCTCTCCATCTCCAGATCCCCAGCTTTAGCCCAGTGATGGTTTGAATATGAACAGCCCCCACAGGCACATGCATCTGAATGCTTAGTCACCAGGGAGTGGAACTGTTTGGAAGGATTAAGAGGTGTGGCCTTGTTGGAGGACGTGTGTCACTGGGGGTGGGCTTTGAGGTTTTAGAAGGTAAACCAAGCCCAGACTGTCTCTCTGTGCCTAGGGGTCAGGGTGTAGAACTCTCAGCTCCTGCTCCAGCACCATGTCTGTCTGCATGCTGCCATGCTCCCTGCCATGATGATAATGGACTAACCTCTGAAACCATAAGCAAGTTCACAATGAAACGCTTTTATAAGGATTGCCTTGGTCATGGGGTCTCTTCACAGCATAGAACAGTGACTAAGACACCCTGACAGCAAAGCCACTTTTGTTTGGGAAGGGGATGCTTATGGGGTTGATGAGGAGGATGTGAACATCCTGGGGAGTATCACTTGACAAATGCCCACTCTATGGGTTGACAGTATCAGGACACACACGCAGGTGCTATGTGTGGCATGCTCACCCAAGCCTGCCTCTCACTGCACCCAACTGTCCTGTCTCATTCTACACTCTCAACAGTCCAGTGGGACAAGCACTGCTATTACAGCTGTGGAGTGAGTGCAGCTACTGCCATGGTTTGGATCTTGAATGTCCCCTCAAAGGATGCATGTTGAAGTCTTGCTCCCCAGCCTGTGGGGAGAAGATGGTCACTGCAGGAGGTGGGGCCAGTGGGAGGAAATTAAGCTATGCAGGTGTGCGCATGAGGGGCCCATGCAGACCCTGGCTTTGTTTCCTTTCCTCTTTTATAGTTTTTCAAAAGATTTGTTTAACCTTTATTTACTTAGTTACGTATTTGTACGTGTGCCAGTACAGGTCACAGCACACATGTCGAGGCTAGAGGATGTCGAGGCTAGAGGACAACTGTGGCGGGCAGTTCTATCCCTCTACCATCTGGGTTCTGGGGATTGTACTCAGGTCATCAGCCTTAGAGGTCAAACCACCCCTCTTTCTGCCTTGTTTTCTTGCTTCCTGGGCTCCACAAGGTAAGCAGGCTTCCACCACGATGTTCTGTGCGGCCATAGACCCAAAACAATAGGGCCGACTGTGGACAAAACTCTGAGGCAAAAGAAGTCTTCCTGCTTATCCAGATACTTTGTCACAGTGACAGATACCTGACGGACGCTTCTGCTAACAGTAAATGATACCCCAGTGTCACATGGGTTACATATCTGGGCTGTAGTGGAGACAGACTTTGAACCCCACATCACCAAACCTCAAAGCCAAATTCTCTATTAAAGGATATTGATATAAGAGCCAGTTTCCTGTCTTACAGATGGGAAAACAAGGCATTTGAACAATACTTTGAAATGCATCAATCAATACCTTGAGAAATGTGTACATGTGATAGGCAGAGCATGCATGGGCAATCCTCAGCATAAAGACATTAGAAGTCAAGTCTATTGAGGTTTTATGTTCATTAAATTCATCTCTTTAGGCACAGTCCTGGGGAACATGGATAGTCCTGCGTCCACCACTGCAATCAAGAAGTTGAATATCAGACAGCTATGGTGGCGCACACCTTTAATCCCAGCATTCAAGAGGCAGAGGCAGGAGCATCTCTGTGAGTTTGAGGTCAGCCTGGTCTATGGAGCAAGTTTCAGGACAGCCAGGATGAAACACACTGTCACTGTCTAAACAAAACAAAACAAGACACCAAAAACACCAAGTTGAATATTTCCCTTACTTCTAAATGTCACTGTGTCCTTTCTCACATGTCCCCCAAACCTCAGCCCTTAAACTTAAACATACAGTTACATCTCATATGTTCCTCAGGGCTCGGCCCTTACAACCCCAGTCCAGTTTACATCCCTCAGCTTTGCCTTTTCCAGACGATCACAAGTGAAAGTATAGATAACCTTTGAATTCTTTCTAAACATTGAATTATTACTTAAACATAATTAAGTGAGGTGTTGTTTACATATATTTGCACATCATTTACATACAATGAACATGAGCTTGGGGGTATAGAGTTCTATGAAGTTTCACACACAGGCATGTGACCACAAGCTAGTAAGACCACATTCAAGACTCAGAACTATTCTATTGTCTCAAAAGGTTCAGGGCCACTCAAGCTGCACAAAGCCCCAACACTATATAAACTGGGTGTGGTGGTGCACACCTGTAATCCAAGCATTTGAGAAGGAGAAGGATCAGAAGTTCAAGGTGATCCTTGACTACATAGCAAATCTGAGGCCAACCTGGGACACCTGAGACACCGTCTCCAAGAAAAATCAGTCCCCTGGGCTTTGGGGATGCAGCCTCTTTCTCCCTGACCTCAGCCAACGTCTGCTTTCTGTTTCCATGGCGTTGTCTCTTCTAGACTGTCACATAGAGGCAGTCATGCATTTGGAGGCCACTTTCCTGGGATTCCACTTTCATGCACTGTGAGCCTCTGTGTGGACTCGTGGCCTTTGTGTGTCCAGTTTCTTCTGCTTGCCTGGCATGTTCCATTGTTCTGACACACCAGAGTGTGTCCGCTCACCCCTCCACAGGCTGGCGGCCTCCCGCCACAGCGGCTCCCAGTGTGGCGGTTCTGGGTGATCCTGACAAGCACGGCTTTGATAGCTTTTTTTTTTTTTTTTTTTTTTTTGAGGCTTTTTGCATCTGTACTAATGAGGAATTTTAGGCTGTAGCTTTCTTTCTTTAAGGAATGTCTTTGTCTGCTTTTGATGGGGGGGGAAATGTTAGGCCTCTAAAATGATTGAGAAGTGTTTCCGCCTCTTCTATTTTCTGTAAAAGTTTGTGTAGAATTGGTATTATTTCTTCCTGAAATCACTCGGTATTAGAATTTTCAGCAAAGCCATTAGGATCTGGGGTTTCCTTTGTCGGAGGGGTTTCGGTTTTGAATTCATTTTGTGTAGTGGGTGCAGGGCTTTTCTTGTCAGCTTCTTGAGGGACGCTTTGGTAGTTTGTGCCTTCCAAAGAACTGGCCCTTTTCAGCTACGTTATTAAATTCATGAGAAAATTTGAGGGGAAATTAGCGCTGGATTAAGACACACACACACACACACACACACACACACACACACACACACACACGTACGAACCTAAGGAGACTCAGAACAAAGAACAGGAATTCATGAAAACTGTTAGAAATTTCTAAAGGGAAACAGATTATTAAAGACTCAATCATGCACAAAGATGTGAAGCTATGGAAGTCTTACTCTAAAAAATTGGAAATCACATAAGTATCAACGAGAATGAATGTGCTGTATTCTCTTGATAGGAGAGAGATCATGGAAACAGTATAAAAATATGCACAGCGAATCTAGAAAGGAACATAACAAAATGGTATTTTTTTTGTCTGTGGAATATTTTTCTTCTTTTTATCCAAATTTCCAGTGTGTGTCTGAATATCTCTACCCTCTCTCCCTCTCTCCCTCTCTCCTTCTCTCCCTCTCTCCCTCTCTCCCTCTCTCCCTCTCTCTCTCTCTCTCTCTCTCTCTCTCTCTCTCTCTCTCTCTCTCTCTCTCTCTCTCTCTCTCTCTGTGTAGTTTTTGAGACAGGTTTCATTAGTCCAGGCTAGCCTCAAACTTTCCACATAGTCCTGGGTGACCTTGAATTTATAATCCTTCCCCTTCACTTTCTAAGTGCTGAGGTTACAGGCGTGTGCCACTGTTTTGTACAGTGCCAGGGATCAAGCACAGGGTTTTAAGCATGCTAGGTAAGCACTCTGCCAACTGAGCTCACCCTCAGCCTCCTAGTATATTATATATATTTTTTAATGATGAAAAACCTAATAAGGGGGAAAAAGATCAGTATTTTCCTATCTCTAGTGGAACATGGCTAGTACTTACCAAACAGGATCCAATATATACAAGGCCCTCAAATAAATAAATAAATAAATAAATAAATAAATAAATAAATAAATAAATAAATAAATAAATAAATAAATTCAGTGATGAGCTAAGCATACGCGGCTCACATCTGTAATTCCAGCCCTCAGAGGCTGAGGCTTAAGTTCCCAGCCAGCCTGAGCTAGCTAGCAAGATTCCTGTCTCAAAAAACAAACAAAAATTAAAAGGAAAACACCACCCTCAAACAGCAACAAAGTAGCAATGTACCAGTGGTGGAGTCTGAATGGTGCTGCCCCAGATGCTCATCCTTTCTAGAAGCTTCCAGTCTATCATGTCTGCTAATAGCCTCCCCCGAGCTTCTACCCTCTACTTGCTGGGTACTTGTTTTCTCCTCTGCAGGCATAGACTCAGTGTCGCTTCTCTTCGATGACATTCTGCCCCACAAGCCTTTTGTGGGGGATTCTCCTCCTGGTTCCCAGTGGCCCACCTCAGGCACCGAAGCTCACTGGTCCTTCTTCTGTTTAGAAGGGAAGCTCTGTAAGATCTCAGTGCCCTGAACCAGTCCTGCTTTTTCCAGAACTCTCACCCTTCCAGGGGTCGCGCTTAGGGCGTGTGGAACTGGTACTAGGCCACTGGCTAGGAGGCCCTTTAACTCTGTGTCTCTTTGCAGGAGGGAAGAAGTGGAGGGAGGAAGGGAAGGGGCAGGGATTGGCGAGAGTAGATGGGGAGAGAAAGGGGATGGGAGGGGACAGGAGGGCCAAGGAAAGGGCCCACAGAGAGAATCAGGAGACAACCCAAGGTCTTAGCTTGGTAGTAGAGCATTTGTCTCACAAGTGAGAGGCCCTGGGCTTGCTTACAACCTGATCTTATAGAGGCCTTTTTCTTTCTTTCTTTCTTTCTTTCTTTCTTTCTTTCTTTCTTTCTTTCTTTCTTTCTTTCTTTCTTTCTTTCTTTCTTTCTTTCTTTCTTTCTTTCTTTCTTTCTTTCTTTTATTCCAGACAGGGTTTCTCTGTGTAGTCTTGGTGCCTGTCTTGGATCTCCCTCTGTAGACCAGGCTGGCCTTGAACTCACAGAGATTCTTCTGGCTCTGCCTCCTGAGTGCTGGGATTAAAGGCGTGTGCCACCACTGCCCGGCTAGAGGTATTTTCTTATCGGGGACTAAGGGGGTTCAGCCCCTCGATAGTCCCCTCCCAGGGTCCGGGAAGAATCTACAACCAGCTGATAATTAATCTTTGATGAAAAGAAATGAATCTATGTACACGAAACTCCTTAGTTCATACACTTTATTATTCTGTGATAATTCTCTCTCTACACAGCTTCTATTCTGCTCTCATGTCTAGCTCCTTTCTTGCCTGATTTCTCTATATTTATCTGCTGTCCCCTCTAGGTTCTATCTTAATTCCTTCATCTAGTTCTGTCCCTCCTAGGTTCTCATCTATCTAGTTCTTTCCCCTATCAGCTCCTCTCCCGTCTCCTTCTCTCTCATCTGGCTCTTCCTCATCTTGTTCTTCCCCATCTGACTCTTCCTCATCTTCCATCTCGTTCCTCTAGTCCTCTCTTCTAGCCCTTCAATCTAGTTCTTCCTCATCTCAGTTCCTCTCAAGTTCTTACCCATCTAGTTCTTCCATTCTCTTTTCTCTTCTCTGTTCTCTGCCCTGGAAGTCCCGGTATATAAAAGGAGGGTCTGAGCTAAATTGTGTAAAGCTATTACTTAACGTGCACCTCTCCTAGGCGGTGTCTCCTTGTGGAATTTACCTTAAGTCAGGAGACTCGCCTGTGGGTGGTTATCACTGTTAGTCCTCGGAAATTGGGCGACCACCTGGGCGGTGTCTCCTTGTGGAATTTACCTTAAGTCAGGAGACTCGCCTGTGGGTGGTTATCACTGTTAGTCCTCGGAAGTTGGGTGACCACCTGGGTGGTGTCTCCTTTAGTCCTTGAAAATGACTAGGGGAGATATCTGATTCCAGAAAAAGCCTTTCCCGAGGCTGTTCTCCAAATGCCTGGAATGTGTATGTCTAGAGAGTGATCAGTCCACATTGTTAGCCCTTCTTTGGGAAAACTATGAAGGCACACATGATTTTCATAACAGAAAACAGCTGATATATAACAAGCCAAGTAACACCAAAAACTCCTTGGGATTTGGCTTCCTCTGGAGGAATTCCCTGATTCCTCCAGGTAGTGACTTTGCCATAACCAGCTGAGTTCTTATGATATATTCCTGCGGCCCGCAGCATTTTCTTAATTGAGGTTCCCTCCTACGGATGACTTTAGCTGTGTCAAGTTGACATAAAACCTTTAAAATAAATAAAAGCACACCTTCCTCTTGAAATGGCCTCTCCTCAAGCCTGTTAGCCACACTGTCAGAGAAAGACCCATGACAGCCATGCCCTCCCCAAACCACTGTCCTCTGTAGCATGCGGATGGCTGCCCTCTGCTGGGCCTGGCCCACCACAGATGGACCCTGAGCGTCTCTGGACCTTCCTGACTCTTCATCCTGTGCAGAAACACTGACAAAGTCTCCCGTTCTCTGACATGAGGCACTTCCTGTGGGAGGCTCTTTCTCCTGCTCCCCAAACCAGGGGGTCTGGATCACAAAGATGTCCGTCTGCTATGACCAGAGTGGACCCCATCCTGCATAATCCTACTCCATCCTGTCCTGCACTGAGAACCCAAGGCCCAGCACATAGGTTTGTGGGGCCCAATGTAACATGAAAACGTGGGGCAACTAAAAAAGTAGAAAAATGTGCTGTTGAAAGCATAAAATATACAATTTTCCCTGTAAAATATTTCATTTTAGGCCAGCAAGATGACTTAGTGGGTAAAGTGCTTGTTGCCAAAGCTAAGGACCTGAGTTCAAGAGAACCACCTCCTCTGAGTTGTCCTCTGACCTCCACATGCTCACATGACACAGTGCACCCTCCCATACACACACACACACACACACACACACACACACACACACACACACACACGTACCAAAAAAAAAAAAAAACCAAAAAAAACCAACTAAATAGAATGAAAATTTCTTAAAATTATTTCAGTTTTTGGTTTTTCGAGACAGGGTTTCTCTGTGTAGCTTTGTGCCTTTCCTGGAACTCACTCTGTAGTCCAGGCTGGCCTCGACCTCACAGAGATCCACCTGCCTCTGCCTCCCGAGTGCTGGGAATAAAGGCGTGCGCCACCACTGCCCAGCTAGATTTTTTTCATACACTATATTCTGATCAATTTCCCCTCTTCCAGCACCTCCCAGATCCTCCTCACCTCTCCACCCACCCAAATCCATACCTTTTCTTTCATTTTCTCATTAGAAAACAAACCAGCATCATAAAAAGTAATGCTAGTAATAAAATAAAGTAAGATAAAAAAAAAAAAAAAAAACAGGAAAAAAAATAGCCAAGGAAAAAGCACAAGAAACACACACACACATTCACACACAGAGAAATCTCATAAAACCACAGCTACAAAATTAGAAACCATAATATATGAGCAAAAGACCTGTAAGATTTAAAAAAAAAAAAAAAAAAAGCCCAGACAGAGCATTATGGGGCAAGGAACCTTCAAAAATACTATTGAGTTTGTTTTTTGTTGGTCACTTACGGCTGGGCATGGGGCCTGCCCTTAAGGGTGGTTTGTATACCCAGTGAGACTCCATGAGAGTAAACTAATTTTTCCTTTACTAGCAGTTATCAGTTGGAGACAGCTCCTGAGTTAGGAATGGGTGCTTGTGTCCGCTTCCCCTCTCAGCACTGAGACCGATTCATCCGGGGCCAACCTGTGTAGGCCCTGTGCACGCTGCCACAGTCTCTGTGAGTTCATGTATAGATCAGTCCTGTTGGATCTAGAAGGCCTTGATTCCTTGGGGTCTTCTGTCCCCATGACTCTTACAGTCTTCCTGCCCCATCTTCCTCAGAGTTCCCTGAGCCTCGAGGGGAGGGATCTGATGGAGACATCTCATTTAGGGTTGAATGTTCCAAGGTCTCATAGTCTCTGCACACTGTCAAGCTGTGGGTCTGGACTAGTGACCTGCATCTATACCAGGAGAAAGTGGCTCTGAGGACCGCTGAGCAAGACACTGATCTATGAGTATGGCAGAATGTTAGGAGTTATTTTATTGCTATGTTTCTTTAGCAGAGCAGTAGTAGCTCCCTGTGGTCCAGTGGCCTGTCTAGTCTCAGGTTCTTGGCTGCCTGAGCAGGGTCACGAGTGGGTTCTATCTCACAGAGTAATCCTTAAATCCAGTCAGATGGTGGTTGGTTACTCCCACAACTTTCATGACACTATTGCACCAGGGTATCATGAAGGCAGGTCACCACTGTAGATCGAAGGGTTTAGAGCGGGTTGGTGGTTACCTTTCTTCTCTAGTAGCTTGAGGAATATCTTCCAGTACCATGAGCCCTAGTCAGTAGGGGCGAAGGTTCTAGGTTGGCACTAGCTTGACTTTTCTATGTTCAGTGAATTATGTAGGTGTTGTCTTCAGCGATAGGGCCTTATCAGTTTGTTGAGAGCAACCAATAGCCTTGGCAATAGCCTGGGTGGTTTGGGGGTTTCCAGGCCCCTTTGGTCAACAATTCAATTAGATGTAACCCGGCACTTGAGGTTTCATTTGGTGGTGAGTGGTGTCTAGTTGGGGCTTTGTTTCCCCTATGATTCAGTGATTCCATTTTAGATTTCATTCATATATGTATATATTTTAAGAAGCTTCTACAGTAGTTGGTTTCCATAGGACCCCTCAGTTGACCCTTAGTTTTAGCTGTTCTTCACAATATTCCCCCCTTTCCCATCTCCATTTAATTCTCCCATTCCAGTCTCTTTCCTCCTAGTCCATACACAACTATGCATCTATATGTTATATTTCCTGTTTCTTAGGCGAGTCTTCCCTCCCACGTAGTCCCTTACTCTATACCTAACCCCTGTGGTTATATGGATTGTAGCCCGCTCGTCAAAGACAGCCCCATTCTTCTCAACAGACAATCCTTCCAGAAAAAACTAAACAGAGAAATTCTGGAGCTAAATGACGTCATAAATCAACTGGACCTAACAGATATTTACAGAACGTTCTATCCAAACATGAAAGAATACACCTTCTTCTCTGCAGCTCATAGAACTTTCTCTAAAACTGACCACATACTTGCACACATAGCAAGTCTTAACAGATAGGAGAAAACTGAAAACCCCCTGCACCCTATCTGACCACCGTGGATTAAAGCTGGTTTTCAACAATAGAAACAACAGAAAACTCCCAAACTCATGAAAACTTAACAACTCATTACTGAACGAAAAATGGGTGAAGACAGATATTTTAGATATTAAGAAAGAAATTAAACTCTTTTTAGAATTTAATGAAAATGAAAACAATATATCCAAGTCTATAGGACATGGTGAAGGTGGTTCTATGAATATAACATCTAAAAAAAAAGTTGGAAAGATGGGGCTGGAGAGGTGGCTCACCGTCAGAGCGTTTGCCACTCCACGGGAGAACCAGGTTCTCTCCTCATCAGGTGGCTTACATCTGTCTACGACTCCAGCTCCAAGAGATCCTACACCTCTGGCACCTACACTCACACACACACATGTCCACATGCAGACTGAGTGACCAGCAAGGAGTCAGGGTCACTTTAGAGGCGTCACTGGACTGGGCTAAAGTTAGAACCCTTGTGTCAGTCCCTAGCCCTGTCGATGGGGACAGTCATGCACAGATTGCTGTCTGTCTCCACAGGTCTCTGTGGAGTCCATGGTGGGTCCAGGGCTCTTCCTTGAGTCTGCAGTCTCCAGCACAGGGCTCTGGCTCCTAACAAGCAACGGCGAAGTGCTCACAGAGCAGTGGGGTGAAGGGCTGGATGGTGGAGGATTAGCTTCTGGGCAGGGGTCGGCTTAATGGATTGGCTCCCTCAGACCTGCTGCTGCTGAGCCTCAGGATTATTGTGTATTTACAGGCCTGCTTCTCCTCAGCAGTGATTTAAAGACACTTATCTGCAAAGCCTTGTGGTGCTCAGGGGAGTTAAATCAAGAGATGAGGTCTGGTTTACAAGCCAGGGTTGGCCTAAGGTGGGGATAACAAGATTAGAACTTTTCTCTTGGAGCCTATTGGTGCCCTTGGGAAAAAGAGACCCTGAAAAGACTCCACTATCATCCCCGAGGCTCTGTGACTTGAATTCTCTACAGGGGAGGGGATTGAAAGTGGGGGAAGGTATGTTTTGTCTGGCCTGCAGAGGGTGTTTAAAGTCATATTAATATTTAATATTTAATTAATATTTAAGGCTTAATATTTAAGCCTGGGGAGAGTTGGGACCATAAACTCATACACTGCCATTGGGGTGTAAGTGGATACACCCTTCTGAAAGGCTGGTAGATATTTTTCTATTAAAAGCCGAATGCGTGAATGCTTGACATCCACCCAACAGAAACTTGTGCGTATGGGCACCGAATGACGAGCACCACAATGCTGAAATGGCACAAGGTGTAATAAACCCAAACTGGAAACAACCTACATGTCTATCAACAGTTGAATGGATGAATACATGAATTGGAAAGTATAGCTGTTCAAAAGCTAAGTCTCCACAGCAGCGAGCATGAAGTAACAGTGGCCCTGTGAATGAATCTGATACTCTGCTTAGCAGAAGAGCCAGATTCGGCACCCTGTGAGTCCCACTTACAGAATCCCATGTTTATTAAGTTTGCCACCAGGAAGAACTGGCTTATGGTGTCAGAATTCTGGGCAGGCAGTTGCCTGCAGGGTGAGTGTGACTGGAAGGGCACCCCAGGCAGGTGGAGGCTCTTGGGTACTCAACTTTGACTTGCAACCTCTGTGATGGGTCTTCACATATCCAAAGAGTCCTTGAGTGACCACACACTTAAGATGTGTGAACTTGACTGTTAGGGCTGTTGAGATGGCTAAGCAGGTGTCTTGGTTTTTATTGTGTCAAAACACCATGACCAAAAGCCACTTGGAAAGCGTTTATTTTAGCTTCCAATTCTGTGGTCACTCTCTATCACTAAGGGAAGCCAGGGCGGGAACTCAGGCAGGGCAGGAACCTGGAGGCAGGAAGCATCAGGAGAGTGCTGCTTACTGGCTTGCTCCCATGGCTTGCTCAGCCTGCTTTCTTTTTTCTTTTCTTCTTTTTTTTAAAAAAATTTATTTATTTTATTTTATGTGTGTCAATATTTTGCCTGCATGCACAGATATATGCACCATATGCATGCCTAGTGTGATGGATTTTCTGGAGCTGAAGCTACAGATAGTTGTGAGCTGCCATGTGGGTGCTGGGTATTGAACCCAGGTCCTCTAGAGGAGCAGCCAGTGCTCTTAACTGCTGAGCCATCTTTCTAGCCTCCTAGTTTGCTTTCTTATACAACCATACCAGGCTGTATAAGGACCTTCAGGACTGCCTGCCCAGGGTTAGAATCACCCACAATGATCTGGGCCTTGCACATCAATCATTAATCAAGAAATTGCCCCACAGACTTACCTACAGGCCAATCTGATGGAGGCATTTTCTCAGTTGAGGTTCCCTCTTCTCAGATTATGTCAAGTTGACCAAAAACACCCCAGCCAGGACAGCAGGTAAAGGTGACTTAAGTGTATAATCACAGTGGAAGGAGGAAACTGACTCCTGTGTATTGTCATCACACACACACACACACACACACACACACACACACACACACACACACAAACACACATATACATACATACATTATTAAAAATAAATAAAGCATGTGACAATGAGGGACTCACAGCTGGACAGGACAACGTAGAATTTCCAGCACAGAAATCCCTAGCCTTTCTTCCCTGGGTAAACCAGCCATCACCCAGGCTCTGGGGCTCTCTGCAGGCATCTTTCTCTGCCTCTCAAGCCACAGTTATGTTTCTCACCTGGAAGGATGTTAGTTCCAAGTAACAGGGTCCCCTGAAATGTTTTAACTGTTGACTGCTCTGAGGACCCTGGCATATGATGGCAGCCGACCTCCGGGGAGGAGAGGCAACAAGTTCAAGGTCACATAGGAAAGAAACGTGACCTTGGTGTAGGAGACACAGGCCCTGAAGTCAGTACGTGCCACGAAACCTAAGAAAAGTGATTCCAGATCCAAAACGACACAGAAAGACGTTTTCTAGAGACTTAAGGACATAGCTTGTTTTAGATGGCAACAAGATAAGGGGACCCTTGCACCCCATGGTTGTGGGAAGGGCCACGGCCCCAAGAATACTTCCTGGTCTTTTTAAAAACACCTCTTAATGTGTCCAACATTTATCAGTCCAGTTTCTGGCACACCACACTTAGCTGCTTGTCTTGATAGCTTCACTTGTCATAACAGGCTTGGGAGGTGTACCAGGTCAGCTGTTGAGCAAAACAGTGGTTGTGGCCAAGATGGCCGTAGTGGTGTCACGATGGATAGCCCTGTGCAAAGCCCTCACAGGCACCAGCTCTCAGATCAAATTTTGCACACAGCAGAGAGTAGATGGGAGTGGGATAAAAAAAAAAAAAAAGCCATGAGTTTTGACAAATGAGAGAAACGTGAAGGACTCCCAGGGCAACCAGCACCTCTCAGTATAGACAAGGGCAGGGGAGCCGTGTACCTGAGCACAGTATAATCTCAGCTGCTTGAAGGCTTGTCTGGGCCTGGAGGGTTCATCATGTGTGCACACATGGACACTGACAGCCTGTAAGGAGATCTCAGCTCCAGGCACTGTAGTTATCTCCAAAGTCAGACGGGCAGGTCAGATGGTGAGGGGCAGTCTACCATGTGGTATTGGTGGCATAGATCAACCCTGATGTCGTAGTTACTTTTCTATAGCTATGAAGAGACACCATAACCAAGGCAACTTATAGAAGAAACAGTTTATTGGGAACTTACTGTTTCAGAGGGTTAGAGTCCATGATCATCATGGCAGGGAGCACAGAAGCAGGCAGGCAGGGTGCTGGAGCAGTAGCTGAGAGCTTACCTCTGATCCACAAGCTTGAGGCAGAGAGGAGAAGGGGCAGAGAGATAGCTGGGAATGGTATGGGCTTTTAAGACCTCAAAGTCCACCCCTAGTGACATACCTCCTCTAACAAGGCCACGCCTCCTAATCCTTCCCAAACAGTTCCACTAGCTGGGACTAAGAATTCAAACTTATGAGACTATAGGGGCCATTCTCATTCAAATCACCACACCTAATATAACATCAGAGAAACAATAATATATGGTTAGGGTTTATCTACCATAGGGCAGAGGGAAATGGGGGCCACATGGAAATTAGATATATCATTCTTGATTTTTTTTAAACAGATATCAGATTCATGATATAACTTGGTGGCAGAGTGCTTGCCTGACATGCTTGAGACCCTGGGTTCTATTCCCAATAGAAAACAAAAACAAAAACTCTCAAACCAAAACAAAACATCATTACCATCTTTAATAAAACATCAGATTGTCATATACACCAAACTATTGTATTAACCAACGTGCTTGTGATCTAAGTGCCTCCAGCCAAGTCCCAGATGACAGTGGAACCCGTACAGAAGCGTGGATGAGAATCACCCTGTTGTGGTGACTGAGTAACAGCTCCCCAAAGCCTCAGAGTCCTGCCTTCTGGAACCTGGGAATGGTAACTCAGATGGTCAAAGGGTCTTTGCAGACACAGTTAAGCTAAAGATCTGAAAATTAGGGCTGGTGAGAGGTCTAAGGGCATAAAGGTGCTTGCTGCCAAGCCTGATGACCTGAGTTCAATCCCCAGAACCCACATGGTAGAAGGAGAAAAATGAATCCCACAAGTTGTCCTCTGTTCGTCACACATACACTATGGCATGCCTGAGTACAGATGCACATACATATACACACACATAAATAAATAGAAGTGGGTTTAAAAAGTTTTTATTAATTTAAAAATTTTTTTAAAAAACTTTTTTTTTAATCCTCCAAAGTTAGGAAGTCATCTTGCATTAGCCAGATGGAACCTGAGTGCAGTCACCCGTGTCCAAATGAAAAGAAAGGAGCGGGGAAAGAAACACAGACAAGAACAACTCCAGCAAGACGCTGCTGCTGTATTTGGAGAGGAGGGAGTCACGTGTAAAGGATTCTGGCAAAGCGGCTACAGCACCTGGAGAAGACAAGAGAACAGTCCTCCCTAAGCCTTAGGAAGAGCATGGCTACCCCCATGCCTTGGCTTTGGCCCAGAGAGCTGGATTTCTGACCTCTAACTTACAGGCATAAGAGATCAGAAGTTTGTTGGTGTAAATGGGAAGTTGTGTCTCCTCCTCCTCCTTCTCCTCCTCCGCCATCAAGAAAGAACATTGTAGCTGGAAAGTTTCTCTCCGGGTCCCACCAAGCCCCTACAGTCCCACAGCCCACTTATAAAATAATCATTCAGAAACTTATATTAATTAAAACTGCTTGGCTGTTAGCTCAGGCCTACCACTGACTAGCTCTTACATTTAAACTCAGCCCATTTCTGTTCATCTATATGGTGCCACGTGTTCCATGGCTTTACCTGTGTGCCATTACAAGCTGCTCCCTAGACTGCAGACTGGTATCTTCTGACTCAGCCTTCCTGTTCCCAGAATTCTCCTTGTCTGTTTACCCCGCCTATACTTCCTGCCTGGCTACTGGCCAATCAGCTTTTTATTTGTCAACCAATCAGAGCAATACATTCACAGCATACAGAACTTCCCACAGCAGACAGAATACACTGTCTCACCCCTTAGTACAAATGAGCAAAGCTGAGAGCAAGAAATTCCACCCAGGGCTGCAGGGCTGAGTGTGTCCAGGGTTCTAGGCCTGGAAGCTTTTATTGGAAAGGACAGAAAATGTTCTCCTCCAAAGCACCTTTGTGGAAGGTGATGAATTACCATTTCCTGCATGTCCTAGTGACATCAAGTGGCACTATCCCCCCTGAGTCACTCAGTAGTGCTAGGCTTTGGGGAAGTTTGAGAGAGAGATGTTGAGTCAAATAGTCCTTCAGAAAAGACATTTATTGACATAGCTGTGGGCTGGCAGGGGAGGGGGAGGGGGTCTGAAGTAAGATGCTTCAGTCCCATCAGACAAAGCAGGATGTCTATTCTTAAAGGTTTCCGAGGTGGGCTAGAGAGATGGCTCGGTGGTTTAGAGCACTTGTTGCTCTTGCAGAGGACCCAGGTTCAGTTCCCAGCACCCACAGGGTGGCTCATAATCATCTGTAATCCCGGTCCCAGGAGAGCTTATGCTTTCTTCTGGCCTCTATGGTACCAGGCACATACATAATGCATATACATACAGGCAAAACCCTCATAGATATAAAATAAAATAAATAAGCCTAAAAAAAGAAGACCCTGAGGGAAGGGAAGGTCTTTTGCATGTCAGAGACGCAGTCTGTCTTATTGCTGTGATGAAACACTGTAACGAAAAGTAACTTAGGGCAGGAAAGGGTCTATTTCAGTTTACACATCCAGGCCATGGTCCATCACGGAGGGAAGTCAGGGTAGGAACTGAAGCAGACCACGAAGGAACTCTGCTTACTGCCTTGTTCACTGGCTCATGCTTAACTAGATTCTTACACAGCCCAGGACCACCTGTGTAGGGATGGCACCGCCCGCAGTGGGCTGGGTCCTCTCACATCAATCCTCAATCAAGACAGTCTCTCACAGACATGGCGGCAGGTTAATCTGACCAAGGCGATTCTTCAGTTGAGATTTCTACTTCCCGAGTGACTCTAGGTTGTATCAAGTTGACAATAAAACTAATCATCACAAGCTTAGTGAATATATGACCTATGCTACATGACCAAGGCAGAGGAGCAGGGCACGTGTAACATAGGCTGACCGACAGGGGTCACTCTTCCTGGGTAGGAGAATGGGGCTCCATGCAATGTGACAGTAGCCAGGCTGCCTTCCACCTCGAGGTGGCAGGGGAGTGGGGACTGAGTTTGCTGTTACTCTGCTTGTAGTTCTAGGACTGGGCTCTCTAACAATTGGTGTGAACCAATTACACAACCCCGTCTTTTCAACTCTGGCTACAGCTAGAATCTCTGAAGATTTGACACCACACCCATAATCAAGTGCCACCTCTTGAGAGTCCAGTCAGGGGGTCCGGTTGGGGCTTAGGCATCAATGACTTATGTATGCCCTAGGTGGTTGTAACATATAACCAGGGCCTGGGAAAACCTGTCTGCCCCTGAATCTCAGCGCCCACCTCTAGGATGGAGCTCTTAGGTAGCCAACCACCCATGGAGGTGCAAAGTCTCAAACAGGTCACCCATACAAAGTTCCTAGTGCATAGGAAGCCCTTGATGAGTATTCCTCACTGTTGGACTTCAGTCCAGACAGTCTGTGCTGTGTAACCCCCTTTAAAAGCCTCAGAGTGAGGGGGACGTCCCATAGATCACTGACATAGCAACATTTTCAGGAACATTGAAACCAAACTTCTCAAGCTCTCTGAAGACATGGGACAGGGACAGCTCAGGAGTCTGTGTCCCTCAGGCTTTGTCTGCGGAGTTCTGGTACCACACTCAAAGCTCAGAACAGGTGTATGGACAATGTCATCTTGATAGTTAAGTGTTTTTCTACCTCTACCACATGCTATACAGTTACAGGAGAAACTGCCTATGTATGCTTATTCTGCTCTGACAGGCAGTGCAAAATTTCAAAATCCTCCTCAGGTTTTTCAGAATAGAGCAGCATTGTAGCCCTGAGTGTTTATTTGTTTAGGTGTGAGTGCTCTATCTGCATGTATCGCTGTACGCCAGAAGAGGGCGTCAGATCTCATTATAGATAGTTGTGAGCTACCATGTGGTTGCTGGTACCTGAACTCAGGAACTCTGGAAGAGCAGCCAGTGCTCTTAACCCCTGAACCATCTCCAGCCAGGCCTGTTTGCCTCTTCTGTGCTCGGTGGTGCTGATGCTCTTCTAGAGAGACAGTTTTGTAGCTCTCAGGGACTTCAGGAAGAGACTGCAGCAGCTTTGATCCCAGGAATCAGGAATTAGGGGTGCAGCCCGGCCAGTTCAACTTGTACAGAACTGTGAAGCGGGTTCTCAGGCTTTGTGGAGAGTGGGGATAATTGTAACAGGGCCTCAGACCTTAGCACAACTGACTCCATGATGGAATTACCATTCAGGCGGTAAAACTCAGCACACAGACAACACCACCAGACAAAACAAAAACAAAGACCTGATCCACCAAAGTCCACAGTTCTGGGAAAGTCTCTGAATGTACTAATCTTGTTTTTGGCTTCTGAAGTTCCGCTTCTGGCTAACTGTTCTTGTTAACTGAAGTATGTCAACCTAGAACATGGGATTGTGTGTGTGTGTGTGTGTGTGTGTGTGTGTGTGTGTGTGTTCAGCAAACCTGTGCCCTAGTCCCCTTCCGCCGTCCAGGATGGGTTTTGATTGAGAGTAATCTGGGCTGCGTCTTCCATCAATTGCAGGGCTGTCCAAGCGCTGCATACCCCTCCTCTTCCATTTTCCTTCTACTGCAAAACAAGATTGAATGATGATCCACTCTCTCCCTCCGGGCACTGTGAAGCCTGTTAAATAAACATGTCTATTAAAGGCGTTGATCTGTCCCCAGCAGGCAGTAATTGCACCTCCAAGGCTGCAGATGCCATGGCTTGGCTATGGATTAACTCTCCTATCCACTCGGGCTTTCTGCCTGGCCGAGGGTAGGCCCCGTCCTTCCTAGGCTTTCCTGTAATCTGCTGCGTTGTGGGGGAGGGGAGAGGAGTATGAGGAGTGGGAGTGAGGTGGGAAGATGAGGGGATGGGTGTCTTTAATAATACTGTTAGCTCCTCACACTCCTCTTACGCCTGTGAGGAACCTCTTTGGCTCAAGTCACATATGACCAGGCAGCGTTCCTGTATAGCTAGAAAACCTCACTATAGCCAGACAAGCAATTTGCCACAAAGTACGAGCAGCCAATGTCTGAGCCTGGGATGCAACTCCTCCCCAACTCAGACATCCCAGCCCCCCACCCCTAAACCTCCACACAATTGGCATGTGAAGGAGTGAAGCCATGGAGCTGTTGAGATGGCTTAGTGGGTAAAGGCACTTGCTACCAAGTCTGAAGACCTGAGTTTGAACCCTGAAATCTACAGGGTGGAAAGAGAGAGCTGACCCCTATGAGTTGTCCTCTGACCTCCACACACCACTGTGGCACATGTATGTACCCTTCCCCAAGTAAACAAATTCCAAATTAAAAAGTAAAATAAATAAATGAGGGTGTTGGAGAGGTGGCTCAGAGATTAGGGCCACTTGTTCTTGCAGAGGACCCGGGTTCAATCCCAAGCACTCACAAGGTGGCTCATAGCCACCTGTCACTTTAGTTCCAGGGGATCTGATGCCCTCTTCTGACCTCATCAGGCATCAGGCACATCCACACACACACATGTAGACAAAACACGTGAACACATAAAATGAACAAATCTTAACAAGTTAAAAACAAACTGATAGAGTGAAGCCTGGCCCCGTGTGGCAGAGAGACACAGGACCAGGCTCTGTACTTCTGTTGGCTGACCAGCCAGGGTCAGATATCCTGTGATTCAGTGTGTGGAGACTCTCACCTGGGTCTGGCACTGGTCCTCCACAGGCTGTAGCACTTTCCAGGCCTCCTAGGAGGCTATTCCTCCCATTAATGGCAGTACTTAGGGTGCCCTAATCTGTCACTACGGCCCCCCCTTCTAGCATGGAGTTTTGGTTGGAGAAGCTGGCCTTAGCAGGACAATTGTAACCCAACTCTTTCCTCCAGCACGTGAAGGATTTCACCTGACCTGGCAGAGGCCTCGTTCCTGCCCCTGAGTCTCTGTAGATCTCTTCCTCCTGAATGTTTCCAGGCTCCCTCAGCCTGGGACCAGGACTGGGAGGGAGGGGAAGCTGAGAGCCCTTTGACCTCTCAGGGGTCACCAAGGGATGGGGTCAAGTAACTTCTTTCACCTAGTTTGATGTCAGCCTTCTGAGAAAGACTTTATTCACATCTGAAATTCATCTCATCACCTCCTCATGAAGGGAATAGAGTACACAGTGAGGCTGATAGCCTGGGATCCAGGTGGCCATGCTCCCCCGACACCTTATGCCTACTCTCCTCTGTGGGTCTCTCTTTCCTGTCAGGCCCAACATTCTGTTCTTGGGAAGAAATAGTCCATGATGTGTAACCTATGTAAACAGATGAGCAATGAGGAGCATATATGTTATTCCAACCCTGGGGCAATTCATTCTGTCAATCTGTAGCTGAAGCTTCACCAGGATGCTGGCTGTTTAAAAAGGTTGTTTAAACATCACACCCAGCAATGTGGAAGGATCAATACACTGCACCTGGTGCCCACAGTCCGGGCCCTTCATCACGAGCCCCCCACCCCACCCTGTGTGGTGGTCAACGCTGTCAACTTGATGAGACTTTAAATCACCTTGGAGACAGACCTCTGGGCACCTCTGTGAGAGAGTTTTCTAGATTGGGTTAGCTGAGCTTACTGCCTGGGTGAACGAAAAACGAGAAGGCAGTGTGAACCCCATCATTCATCTCCCCTCTGCTTCCTGACTGGCAGACACAATGTGACCATCCTTCTCAAGCTCCTGCCACCATGCTTTCCCTGACACGTGGGTGGCACCCTCACACTGTGACACAGAGGAAACTGATCCTTCCTGAAGGTTTTGATCAGGATATTTTATCACAGTTACAGGAAAAGTCACTAATACACTGGACCTCAGTCTTCCCATCTCTACCATGGTGAGGTCTGGCCAGAAGCTCTCGTGGATCCTGGATCCCTATCTGAATCTACTGGACCAGGGATCTGTCATCAAGGGACTCCTTTAGGGACAGTGTTTCTCCTGATGGACCCACTGAGCCAGGGAACTCGGGAGCAGGATTTGACGAGATAACACCCAGCACTAGGGCAGTTGTCTCCACAGCTTGCCTGGTGCCTCTGAAGTGTGATGTGCATTACTGAGCTCTAGAGGTACCAGTTGGGCTAACTGTCTTCTCTCTGAACCTCAAGAGTCGTTCTCTGTCAGGTGAAGCTGATAACTCTGGTCCTCACAGCAGAGGAGAAAGGTCTTCAGCAAAGCTTCTTCTGTGTCCACAGAAATGCAAGTCCCAATGTTTTGGCCGCCTCAAACAAAGACCACAGTTCCTAGCCTTCCTTATAGCCATGAAGACCATGTAACTAAGCTCTGGCCAATGAGAAGTAAGCGGGGAGAGTTAGTGGGAATGTTTCCTTTGGAGTAATTGGCTTGCGCAATTTGCTGTGTGCCTTCCCATCCCTCCCTGCATCCCGCCTCCTGGAAGGTGGCTAGCAGCTGTGCTGGGTCATGAAGACAGTGCCCGTGACTGGAGACAACAGCATAGTAAACTGGAGAGAGGGCATACCTTTTCAAATCACTGACCTATGCCTTCTGCCACTTCTTTTTTTCTTTTTTTTTTTTTTTTAAATTCTGCCTGAATGTGTCCCTGCAGGCCAGAAGAGGGCACCAGATCTCATTACAAGTGGTAGTGAGCCACCATGTGGTTGCTGGGAATTGAACTCAGGACCTTTGGAAGAGCAGTCAGTGCCCTTAACCACTGGGCCATCTCTCCAGCCCCCTTCTGCCACTTCTGCTGTGGGCTTATTTCAAGACATCGTTCCCATCTGAAGTTAGCCATGGCTGCTGGGGTCTCTGATGCTCAAAGATGACCCTGATTCTCACCTCCTCCCAGTGTGACTCTCAAACACCTCAGCTTGACATATCAGGCCCTTCATGATCCGTTCCTCTTCTTCTTCTTCTTCTTCTTCTTCTTCTTCTTCTTCTTCTTCTTCTTCTTCTTCTTCTTTCTGTTTGTTTTTCAAGACAGGGTTTCTCTGTGTAGTTTTGGTGTCCTGGATCTCGCTCTGTAGACCAGGCTGGCCTCGAACTCACAGAGATCTGCCTGGCTCTGGCTCCCGAGTACTGGGATCAGGCATGCCACCACCGCCGCGCAGCCGATCTGTTCTTCTTACTGTCCCGGCCTGGGCTCTCTTCTATCTTCACCCCCACTGTCATGCTACACTACACTACCCAGCCAGGAGGAGCTCCTCCCCTTTCCAAGGACCCCACTCCCTTCCAAGCCACCAAGCCCCCTCTTCCCTGTGGCCCTCGGTGCCTGCAGCTCTGGCTTCTCCGCATTCCGTTTTCCAGATTCGGCTGCAGCCTCCCTTCCTGCAGAAGCCTTCCCCCTGACTGCGCCAGGCTCTGTGTTGTGGTTTGGTCTCACTTCCTATTTCTCTGCTTTCTCGGCGCCACCGGGCTTTCTCACACCGTGAGAGAGAGACCTGCTGTTTTCTACGGCTGTCTGCCTCCGAATCTGTGAGCCACCTGAGGACGGGCTCCATCTCCACACTGCCAAGGCCTGGCTCAGGGCCCAGCCTAGGCGGGAAGGGAGGCGCAGGGATGGCAGATGCTTGCTAATGTGGAAGCTGCTGGGTCTGGTAGGGGCTGGGCTGAGGCAACAGCCTTTGAACCAGGATGAGCTAGCTGGAGGCCCTGGAAGGGAAGGACGATCTGAGCTGCCACTCACTCCTTTCCCGCTGACACCTCCACTTTAGCTCTGCTGGATCCAAAAGGCCCTGGCAATGCCGTTAGTGATAGAGCGGCCTTTCAGGCCAGCTCAATCAGCAGATGTGTGAAGATACACTGGGTCCCTGCCAACGCTTTGTACTTCAACCAGGGCCCTAACAGCTCCTGATAACGGGCTGGGAAAGTCAACTGACAGGGTTTCACAAGCAGCAGATGTGCAGGGTTCAAGGTGTCTGACCTCGGGGCTCAGCCTGCAATGAACGTTTGTTAACAGCTTTATTTTGCTGGGCCCTGGGCTTCCAGTGGCCCCTTTGTCCCTTTTTTCCCACAGTGATAAAGAAGCTGGAGAGGCTGCTGTGGGGCCCAGGGCCCAGGCGCTGACACCCAGCCTCCTGTCCGTCATGACACTTCTGTCTATTGAGTCATTGTCATATAATAGTTAACTTTGGATTTAAATAAAGACTGGACCCCCAGGCATAATCATAAGGCTTGCAAAGGTAGCAAGTCTACTTTTGAGCCTTCACACAAAGAGGACACATTTACTGATTTGGAGATTATAACCTTTTCTTTTCTGTTTGTTGTTTTGTTTTGTTCTGTTTGTTGTCTGTTTATCAAGACAGGCTTTCCCTGTGTAGCTTTGACTGTCCTGGAACTCTCTCTGTAGCCCAGGCTGGCCTCGAACTCACAGAGATCCACCTGCTTCTGCCTCCCCAGTGCTGGGATTAAAGGCATAGCACCACTACCGCCACCCAACCTTTTCTTATTTTTTAATACTTCTTAAGAAGAAGTTTAAACATTCTCACAATTAGAAGCAGTCCCATGAGCCCCTCTGTGCCCATCAACTGCCAGCACCGCTCCTTCTCAACACTTGCTACCCTGGTGCCATGACGGAATCCCCCATCTACCTAGGGAACGAGCAAGAGACACAAACAGCAACCCAGGTGATTTTTCCAGCCTGCACTCGGGATTAAGGCACCCTGACCTCCTCCTTTCTCAGACTCTGCCCTCAGATTTGGGGTGGGGCTTCTGGATGACCCACCTTTGAACTTCTCCCAAATGACAGAAAAATGCCCATCTGTGTTGGTGACTTGGTCTTATGGCGGTAGTTGGCAAACCTAGCTGCACCATGGAATCTACAGAGGAGCTTAACAATCCAACTAGAAACCAGATGCTCACCCTTCCTAAAGCTGTCCAGGGCATAGGAGCATACACCACAGCCAAAGACCGTTAGTAAATGGTTGATTCTGATTGATAGATGGCTCAGCTGAGAGGTTATTGTATTAGTCAGGGTTCTCTAGAGTAACAGAATTTATAGAACAAATCTATCTCTCTCACCCCCCCCACCCCCTGCCCACAACACACACACACACACACACACACACACACACACACAGGAGATTTATAAGAATGACGGATTTAGCCGGGCGGTGGTGGCGCACGCCTTTAATCCCAGCACTCGGGAGGCAGAGCCAGGCGGATCTCAGTGAGTTCGAGGCTAGCCTGGTCTCCAAAGCGAGTTCCAGGAAAGGCGCAAAGCTACACAGAGAAACCCTGTCTCGAAAAACCAAAAAAAAAAAAAAAAAAAAAGAATGACGGATTTATAGGCTGTGGCCCAGCTAATCCAACAATGGTTGCCTATGAATGGAAGGTCCAAGAATCCAGTAGCTGTTCAGTCCACAAGGCTGAATGTCTCAGCTGGTCTTCAGTATATGCCAGAATCCTGAAGAATCAGACTCTAAGAGCTTCCTTCTTCCATGTCCTTATATAGGCTTTGAGCAGAAGGCATGGTCCAGATTAGAGGTGGGTCTTCCCACCTCAAAAGATCCAGATTAAAGGCATGTATTCTTACCTCAAAGATCCAGATTAGAAGTGGATTTTCCCAGCTCAAATTAAGCAAAAAATCCCTCATAGGTGCACCCCTATATTTTTGGGTTTTAGTTAATTCCAGATGTAGTCAAGTTGACAACCAAGAATAGCCAGCCATCACAGTCATCTTCTCCAAGGTGTCCAGGGATGAACTCAGGATCCTTCTGCTGACACAGAGCATGACATTCATCCCTACTAGATGGGGTGTTCAGTTCGGAATATAAAACACAGGCTCGCTGGGCGGTGGTGGCGCACGCCTTTAATCCCAGCACTCGGGAGGCAGAGCCAGGCGGATCTCTGTGAGTTCGAGGCCAGCCTGGGCTACCAAGTGAGTTCCAGGAAAGGCGCAAAGCTACACAGAGAAACCCTGTCTCGAAAAACCAAAAAAAAAAAAAAATAAAATAAAATAAAAAATAAAACACAGGCTCATGTGTTTGGATACTCGAAGCCCACATAGCAGCACTACTTGGGGAGGTTGTGGATCCTTTATGGAGTAGGGCCTCCCTGGAGGAAGTGGGTTGGAGGAGACATTGAGGGTTATATCTGGTCTCAGCTTCTGTCCCAAGCTCACTACGTCCTGACTGCTGGTCTGATGTAAAGTTACACTTCACTGCGGTTAAAAGTGGCATTCACTGCTACGGCTTCCCAGTCATGATGGGTCAAACCCTCTCAGAGCCAAAATGGACCCTTTTTGGTTTTTCGAGACAGGGTTTCTCTGTGTAGCTTTGCGCCTTACCTGGAGCTCACTTGGTAGCCCAGGCTGGCCTCGAACTCACATAGATCCGCCTGGCTCTGCCTCCTGAGTGCTGGGATTAAAGGCGTGCGCCACCACCAGCCGGCCTGACCCTTTTCTTTTGTTAAGTTTTTTTTTTTTTTTTTTTTTTTGGTTTTTTGAGACAGGGTTTCTCTGTGTAGCTTTGCGCCTTTCCTGGAACTCACTTTGTAGACCAGGCTGGCCTCGAACTCACAGAGATCCGCCTGGCTCTGCCTCCCGAGTGCTGGGATTAAAGGCGTGCGCCACCACCGCCCGGCCTGACCCTTTTCTTTTGTTAAGTTGTTTTGTTACAGCAGTAAGCAAAGAAACTAGTACAATTTGTCTCATAGATCATTGCATTTCTCTAGCTCGGCTTTCCTACTGTCCTTCCAACTCCTCCAGGATAGGATCACCAGTCAGAGCTCTTGTCTCATCTCCAGGGCCCTCCATGGTCTGGTCCCCCTCCCTCTTCTTCTAATTGGCCTCTTCCTTCTGGATTCTACCACGACTGTCTTCCCTCACTTCCTGGATGCAGCCTGCTCCTCCCACTTCAAGGCCTGTGCATCAGCCCTCTCCGGCCTCTCCGGTTCCTGCTTGTCCTTCAGCATGGGCATTGCTGGGGAGTGGGTTATAAACGCAGAATAGGAAACTTTAATAAGTTAGCCAGAATGTGTAGGATGGGGCATTCTCCCCAGGTATATGCCTGAGATAAAGGGGAACACTATTTCCAGAAGAAAAGAAAGGTGTCGGACAATCAAAACAAAGGCTGTCCACCATAATCATGGTGTGCTCCACAACAGAACTCTGTTGACTAGCAGCCTTGTTCTGCAGTCAAGACCATGCATTGTGGAACATTCCTTTACACTGTGTAAATATATGTCACTGTGATTGGTTTAATAAAAAGACAAAGAACCAATAGCTAGGCGGGATCTTAGGGGCAGAGAGAACACTGGGAAGAAGAAGGGCAGAGACAAGAAGTCAGCCAGAAGCCGAATGAGTCGGACACACAAAATGGGATACCGGTAAAAGCCACATGGTAGATAGACCGCAGATTAAAAGATATGGGTTAGTTTAAGTTATAAGAGCTAGTTAGGAAGAAGCCTAAGCTATCAGCCAAGCTTTCATAATTAATAATAAGTCTCCATGCCATGATTTGGGAGCTGGCAGGCAGGACAGAAAAATCCTCCTACAGCTCAGATGTCTACAAGCCCTATGAATGAATCAGTGTCCTAGTTTCTTTGTTTGTTTAGTTTTTGAGACAGGGTCATACTAAGTAGACCAGGCTGGCCTCAAACTCAGAGATCTGCCTGCCTCTGCCTCCAGAGTGCGGGGGATAAAGGTGTGTGCCACCACACCTCTGGATTTTTGAAAGCATCTTTATTTTAAAATGTCCAGTCCCTGCAGAATCCTCAGTGTCTTGGCCCAGCTGCTCATCCTGATTCTGACACAGAGAATAATGGCGTCAGTACAGAAAGAACCATGGAGTTCACCGGCCTTCTTTGTTTGGATTCCGATCTGCCCACGAGCCTCAGACCTGGACTCTTCACTTATTTCCTAGACACAGAAGGCTCTAAAAGGCTGGGGAATAGAGATTGTTGCCCTCCCTGAATCAGTTCAGTGTAAACACATCCTCAGTGCACATTCTCTGGTACAATGACTCCCCTGGGGCTCGCGTTAGCTCACCCTTTTCCCATCAGTCCTTTCAACCAAACACTGTCAGTGGCACCAGGCCCAATATCTGTTACAGGTTTTTTTATAAGAAAAAAAAAATCCAAAAATCCCTGAAAATAGCCAGTCTACTGCAGAACTAATTTGTGAATTTTGTCTTCAGCTGCTTCAAGGTCATCATCTCCAACCAGGAAGTGTGATCCTGAAAGCCTGGTTAATTAGCATCTGACTGTGATGAGAAATCTTAAAGTCCCGGTTATGTCTTGTCAGGAAGCGCTGCTCAAATGTACTTCCAGACCTGTCTCCTCTTGTGGTTCACAACGCTGCTGAAAACCTTGTGCTAACCTGGTTTTGCACATTTTTTTTGCACATTTAGCTATTTTCATTGAGTTTTATTTTTGATTTTTCGTCTCGAAGCCATTCACTTTTCTTTAGTGCTCATTGTATAAATTTAAATCTAATAAACATTTAAGAAAAAATGTTCTTTTTTTTTTTTTTTAACTTGTTTAATGCTTTTACAAGAGAACCAACCACACAAAACATTCACAGGAAAAAATCTTTTTCTGGAAAAATTATGATGCACTCACAGAATCCACAAAGAACACTTAGACCTGTAATTCCTAAGCATAGCTACACATCTGATCATCAAATATATCATGAACTTAAAACAAACAAACAAACAAACCCTTGGCTCTCACCTAGTCTAGTGACCTTGAACCTGAAGATAAGCCTTGGGGATGATAATTTGCTCTGTTTCCTCATGCAGCTCTGACCCACAGCTGAGCTGAGGAACCACTTACCTAGTTCATCCTTGTTTGATGTTCCCTTCCGCAGGATTCTAACAAATAGATGTCCATCTGTAGGGATGTCTAGATTCCTTACTCTCCTCCAATGGGGAGAGCATCCACCTTTTTTTTTTTTTTTAAAGATTTATTTATTTATTATGTATACTGAAGAGGGCACCAGATCTCATTACAGATGGTTGTGAGCCACCATGTAGTTGCTGGGAATTGAACTCAGGACCTGTGGAAGCGCAGTCATTACAGATGGTTGTGAGCCACTATGTGGTTGCTGGGAATTGAACTCAGGACCTCTGGAAGAACAGCCACTGTTCTTAACCTCTGAGCCATCTCTCCAGCCCCAAGCATCCACCTTTTAAGACAGACCTTCCCAGGCCTGCTTTGTTTGATTTTGTGTTTAGTTGTGTGAAGGATAGGAAGACAGGCCAGAAACCTCTCCCCCTGGGATCCAGTTTGAGTGTCCTGCTGGCTGAGAGTCAATAAACTTCAACACTACTGATGGAACCCAGAATGCCTAGAGAGGTGATGCTCCTTTTCCTGAAGACATCCTAAATAGGATGTTCAAAACAACCAAGAACTCTGCTTCCTTGGGGCTGGAATGTCCGTGGCCTTGAGCTGAACTGTGTTAGCATTCCCTTCTCATCTCTAACTCCTAGCAATGCTGCTTATAAAACCATCTTAGAGTTTCATTTACAGAGAAAAATTCTTTAAGTCAAGGTCACTATGTAGATCGGCTCAAATACTCCTACTTGTTTTTTAAACTTCTCTTCATCTTTATGCCGTATTGTAAATTACATCCTTTGAACAAGGTAACTTGGACCACAGAGTCATATCTATCTGTCTATGGCCACTGTCTATCTATCTATCTATCTATCTATCTATCTATCTATCTATCTATCTATCTATCTACCTATCTATCTATTATCTATCTATCCATCCATCCGTCTATGGCCACTGTAGAGTCACTTAATGAGACCCTTCCTTGAGAAGCCTATATCCACACTTGGGTGTGTTTGGTCCTTTTCCTGTGAGTCTTTCTCTCTGAATGCCTCCACTTAAATATAAAGCATGTCCTAACCCTCATCTACATTGAAACTCCCCTCTCCTTCGTACTCAGGGGTCTAGCTTTAATTGAGTGGAAGTTCCCAAGGAGGGAAATTCCTCAGAGTGTTGGGGGCATTTCTGAGCGCTCTGTCCCATCACCACTGGTGCTTGCACTCAAAGCTCATACGTACCAGGTGAGCTACATGCCCAGCCCCGCTCTTGCTTTGAAGTTTTCTCCTGGTGCCCGGAATCGCCCCTTCACTGATCTGGCTTTGCCCTCTGGCACTCCACAGACCCTCTCTGATCTTGATTTTCAGAGACTTGGAGGGCATAATTTGTTTCTTGATTCTAAAGGGTGAATATTCCAGGGCTTTCATCCCCCAGGATCTTGCACCAGCCTCTCCTTGGCTCCCTGGTACTTGTGACTTCCATGGAAAGATCTAGAAGAGACACACCAAGTGTAGAGTACAGTGTTGTTAAAGTTTATCACTGAGCAGCAAGGGATTAGGTAACAGCCAAAGGAACCATGGGAGAGCAGAACGCTCCTAAGGGTGAGAGCAGACAGCGGTCAGAGACCACTGTGCTGACCCATCTCTGGGGAGGCTTTATAGTATTTCTCAAGTCTCTAGAGCAGGCAGCTGTTTCTGTGGAATGTCTGTCCAGGTGATAGACAAGTCCATTTGGATTCACTATTAAAAGAAGGGAGAATGGTGTGTCTTTGCTCTTTACCAGAAAGCTTGAAGCTAGGCAGTATCTTGTAAGATAGTTGTTTAGATATCTATTAATGACACCCCACCCCAACCTCAAGCAGTGCAGAGTACTGTCTCCACCCAGGGTCAGAGTTATGACAAAGATTACACTCCTATGACCCATAATAAAGTCCCGCAGTTTCAAGTCTGATCCTATAAGCTGTTGATTATGAGGGTGGTGTCCCCATTCCCGACGACCTTCAACTCTGCTAATTTGTAACTAGCTACCTAACACATCCAGGGCTCTTCACACGATATGGCCTCCAACCTTTCCCTGTGGGAGTCACTTCCATTGTCTTCTTGACTGCATTGTAGGTTGGTTTTTAAATGTGTGTTATTTTTAAAATTTCCAGTTCCTGCAAACCTCTCAGTGTCTTGGCCCAACCGCCCATCCTCAGTTCAAAAGCAGAGACTGATGAGGAGCGTAGAATAAACAATGCTGCCCGTTTCTGTTTGGAGTGTCTTCGATCTGCTCGTGATTCTCAGAGCTGGAATTTTCAGTACTGTTCTAGTCTAACAGGCTCAAAAGTGCTGATCAATCACCACTCTATCAGCTGGGTCTGTCAATGATTGACACTTAAGGACTGGTCTCCAGGATGGAGTCTGGCTGTGATTCTGGGAAAACCCTGCCCCTCTTTTTGGGTCCCTCTTTCCTTTGCCAAAGGAATGTCCTTAGGCTCTCAGACTTGAGCCTCCTACTTCAAGGGAGACCAATGAGAGACCTCTGGAGGGTGCAGGAGGCTGGGCCTAGGATGCCGAGAAAGAGGAAATCTGGGTGCCTGGCCAAGTCTCCTCAGTAGTGGGCGGTGCCGGGAGCGGGCGGAGCTTAGCTGGCAGCGGAACCTCATTGGTTTCCCAGCGGATGCTCGGAGGCGGGGCCACACCGCTGCAGGACTGACCAGAGAACGCTAAACCGTGCTGGGACTTGATCCTGAGACTCCGATTCTGAGCCCGAGCCAGCCGCAGGTAGCTACCGCCGCCCTCCCTCCGCGCTGGGGCACGCCACCCCTTCGGTCCCCGAAAGGCAGGTCTCCCCCGGGTGTATTTGCAGGGCCCTTTCCCTCCTCGTTCCTGTCTGTCCCTGGGGGACACTAGATGGGCTGGGACAACACAGACCTTCCAAACCTCATCTTGGTTCTGTTCCTTCACCCTCGCCCACCTGGCCCACTATCGCGAGAGCCATGGCCATAGTGGAGAGGCTGGGACCCGAGCACCCTTCGCTCAGGTGGGTGTTCCCGGGTCCCCGACTGCAGGCCTTTAGATCAGCGGGCACCGAGCATCCAGTATTCGTGAGGAAACGCAAACTTAGGTCTTTGGGAATCTAAGGATAAGAGGCTTCTGTACTTTTTAGAGTAAAGTGGGATAACCTGTGACCACCGACTTTACTATGCGCAAAATGAAAGCAGTGGCTTGTATCCTGAGCGCAGTCTTGGTGTGACCTAAGAGGCTACCCTTTACCTGGGACCACCTTCGTTCCTGTCCCCTTAGCCCTCCTCCAACCTCACTACACACACACACACACACACACACACACACACACACACACACACACACAGAGAGAAAGGGCTTTCCGGATCAACATTGATTTCTGTGTGGCTAGGGACTTAGCTGGAGCCTTGCTTTCCTGAATGAATTCTTTGTTCCTTTCCCTGCACACGGGAGAGAGGGTGGAAAGTGCTGGGGGTCAGGGGTCAGGCTGGTGCAATTATATTTTGCTGCTGGGTGGAGCAATACTCGCGTGAGACAGAAGAGGCACAATGATTCTATCCTGGCCAGAGGTAACTGTCTAGCTGAGCAGGAGCTAGAAACTCTACTTAACAGTCGTTATCGGGGACTATGGGGGTCCAGCCCCTCGATAGTCCCCTCCCAGGGTCCGGGAAGAATCTACAACCAGCTGATAATTAATCTTTGATAAGAAGAAATGAATCTATGTACACGAAACTCCTTAGTCCATATACTTTATTATTCTGTGTCAGTTACAAGCTTATATTCTGCTCTCATGTTTAGGTCTTTTCTTGCCTGATTTCTCTCTACACTTGTCCGCGGTCCCCTCTGGGTTCTATCTTAATTCCTTCATCTTGTTCTGCCCCTTCTAGGTTCTCATCCATCTTGTTCCTTCCCATATCATCTTTTCTCCCATCTCCTTCTCTCTCCTCATCTCGTTCTTCCTCATCTTGTTGTTCCCCAACTGGCTCATCCTCATCTTCCATCTCATTCCTCTAGTACTCTCTTCTAGCCCTTCAATCTAGTTCTTCCCCATCTCAGTTTGTTCCTCTCAAGTTCTTACCCATCTAGTTCTTCCATTCTCTTTTCTCTTCTCCGACCCCCTGTGCCCTGGAAGCCTTCCAGGGTCAAATGGAAGGGTGATAAGAACCACATAGGGAGGCAATAACCGTTAATTATCATTTGCAACCCCAAAGGGAAGTGACCAATGGGGAAATGAATTAACTAAAGGCTGAATTCAGGTAATATCTAAGAAGAGGGCTCTTATGTGCTCAACTATAATCTTAAATGTGATTGGTAGAAAATGTTAAGAATCTATAAGTTGCTAGGTCAATGGGAGAAAGTAAAACTGTCTTCTTTTTTCCTGTGGCTCCTATCTGTCCAAGCTATCTGCCATTTTTCTGCAGGGTGGGGGAAAGTGTGCTCAGTCGCTAGGCAACCTGTGTACAGCTGGATGCCTCTGGTGATAGTTAAAGGGAGATCTGGAACTGGAGGAAAGGTTTGGGAAAGGAGGAAGTAAGGCTTAATTAGCACATCCGCCAGGCCTTCTCACACAGGTAGTCTGTTCTTAGAGAGTACAGAGGTATCTCTGATAAGGTACTTTCCTCCATCCGGTGATGACCTGGCCGGATGCATTACAGGGAGGCTTGAACTGGGGTTCTGGCTGAGCATAGCTGTCAGTGCAGGAGGTTATCTAAATATTCCTAGAAGTGGTTAGGTAAGGAGTTAGCGGTCTATAAAGTTAGTAAGGCTGTAAGAAAGAGGGGTCCAAGCTGAATTGTGTAAAGCTATTACTTAACGTCCACCTGTTCTAGGTGGTGTCTCCTTGTGGAATTTACCTTAAATCAGGAGACTTGCATGTGGACTGTTATTACTGCTAGTCCTTGAAAGTGGCCAAGGGAGATATCCGATTCCAGAGAAAGCCTTTCCCGAGGCTGTTCTCCAAATACCTGGAATGTGTATGTCCAGAGAGTGATCAGTCCACACTGTTAGCCCTTCTTAGGGAAAAGTCAATTGGGAAAACTATGAAGGCACACATGATTTTCATAACAGAAGACAGCTGATATATAACAAGCCAAGTAACACCAAAAACTCCTTGGGATTTGGCTTCCTCTGGAGGAATTCCCTGATTCCTCCAGGTAGTGACTTTGCCATAACCAGCTGAGTTCTTATATTCCTGCGGCCCGCAGCAGTTCCCCTTTTTTCATTTAGTTAAAAAAAAAAATTTTTTTTCTAGGACAGTGAATATGTAGATAAACTTAAGTTTGGAGATTTCTGAAAAATGATAAGTAATGATTAACATTGATTTTTAATCAATATTGTACCTATAATATATATTTATAATCAATACTATATAGAGATGGCAGGCTGAGGATTAGTTTAACCATCTAATAGGTATAGCTGTATGTAGTTAGAATATCTCTGTCTCCAAAAAGGAGCAGATGATTAATCATAAAAATCTATCCTTAGCTAATATGGCATAATATGGTTAAAAGTATCTGAATACTATGATTGTGACTTATCAAAAAGAAATGGTTAGTTTGGAACATTAACTCTATCTATTAATCTTTGGTTAGTGGTATTAATTTGGTTAACTTGTATTTTAAGGAGGCATAGTTAAAGAGTTACCTGAGTAAGTCATGAGCACCTGTGGGACCAAGGCTGCAGCTGAAGCTTACCTAGTTTAAATTTGTAATCAAAGTAATATTAAACCACTAGCTATGAGAAAACAGTAATAACTTGTGTCAAGGTATACATAGCAAGACTTACATACATGTCATAAGTACATGAGGAGAACATCTGATAGTACATACATATCAGGATCATGGGCAGGACTTATACAATTGATAATAGAACATTTTTTTTTTTTTTAAGGGCAGTCCAGCCCCTGGGCTGGAGAGTTCAGTTCAGAAAGAGGGGTACGTGACAAAGGGGCTGTAGAATTCTCTCATGGTTACTTCCTGCGGATATGGGGGTGAAGCTGGGGGTCTTGAGGCCTGGAATGCAGTGGAAACCCAGGAAGCACAGGCTGTTTCAGGCTCTGTGAGACATGTGCAGCAGACTTTCTTGTCTTGTGGGCTGGAAAGTGGGATGTAAGGTTGAGCCGGACAGCACATCCACGTGGGCTGGAGGGTAGGATGTAGACCTGCAGCTAGACAGCATGTCTATGGTCCAGAGGATGAAAACCTGTAGCTCTTTAAATGGTTAGAATTTCTGCTGGAAACAAATATATGTATTAATGGTAGAACATGCAGCTGAGGAGTTTTAAAGAGGAAACTTTTTCTCTTAGGTGTACCTATGAGATATTAAATGTATGATTAGTAGATGAGAGAAGGGGATACCTGGCCAGGGAGAGGGAAGGCTCCTCCCCCACCCAGAGGAGAAAAAGAAATTTTGCAATTTTGATAAGAACTGTAGTTAGGTTGCATTCCTCCAAGTCCTTCTTGGTTTGTGAGCGTTGGCAAATTTTGATCTCCTGAAGCTTGTAAGAACCTTCTTAATGGACAAAAGCTTAGATATGTTAGCAATATAACAGTGGTAAATTTTGTCAGACAAAAATATGAATCCTTGGAGTCTCAACAGAATCAGGATAGCCAGAGAATGAAATCTGAAGCTATAACTGACAGTTAGTTCTGAAAGTTAATCTGTATGGATAAAATGAGGAACTTTGCTCAAAGAATGAGTCCTGGATAAACAGAACTCGCATTTCCTGCTCTGTATGTCGGCTTTGGCCCCCATCATGGCAGGGTGAGTAGGCAAGCTAAAAATATTTGAAATGCTGATAATCTTTAGGGTGAGGAGGCATGGTAAAGAAGCAATCTTGTACATCTATGACAATTGTTATTATTATTATTATTATTATTTTATTTCTGGGGATGGCAGTGGGAGATGGCATTCCAGGCTGTGAGATTTCCCTTGGCTTTAATAAATTTTATTTAATTTCTTAAGGTCTTGTAACAGTCTATAAGCCTGATTTTCATAAATAAAAAGATATTGGGGTGATTTAAGGGCTGGTGGGGGCCTTATATGTCCAAAATTTAAGTTTTTCCTCCACCAGACAGGTAGCAATTACAATTCTCTCAGCATTTAAAGGTCATTGCTTAACCCAGATAGGAGCATCAGATTTACAAGTAATGGGTCAACAGTGGACAGTGGCCCCTAGGATAAATTTTGATAACGTAAGGCCATGTCTGTCATTTATGATTTCTGGAATAATGGGCTCAATTATGCCTTGAGCTTGTTTACTCAAGTTCCTTTAAGTTTAAAACCCATCTAATGCATTTGAGATGATATCAGTTCATAGCAGAGACTAATGGTACATCCATTTGTTACAGTATGCCTCTTTCCCATAGTGTGTTAGGTATGGAGGATGACATATGGGCAGAATATGTCATAATTTTATCTATCTAACCATCTTAATATTTTTGAGCTGCTAGCAATAATATTAGGTTGACCCAGGCCTATAAGAGATAAAGGAGTAAGAGTCGTCTTAAGTACTTGGCAAATCTTTTCCTGAAATATAAGAAACAACCGTGCTTATGTCTAGCAAGCCAATAATTTTTTCCCCTGTATTTTAAGTGTTTAGTTGGTTTGGAATATTTAATTTCCTGAATCCAGAAGGCCATATCACTGGAATTCACACCAGCAGCTCCCTTAGGCTCTGCCCTGCATGAATCTGAATTGTTTTTGTAGAGGGTTGTACAATAATCTTAATTTCTTTAGTAAAGTCAGGATCAACCTTTACTGGGACAATTTTTATACCTTGTATAGCAGAGGAGCTACAGCCTATATTTCGCCCCAGTGTCCCTTCTGGGGAGGTCCACAGACTCTTGTATTAAGGCATATAAGTCCATTCCTAAAGCTTATATATCTCAGACCTCAATAAAAACTTTATCCATAGATCTAACTTAGGCATACATCCTCAGTATCTCTAGGTTATTACTGAGACTCATGTATCATTAATAACATATCTAGATGTTTATGTGTTACACTGATCTATCCTAATAACTGGCAATTCATATATCATAAGTTATTTTTTAACTTTCCTAAACATTCTCTATGTCTAAACCTTTATATCCCTATAAAAACTTTACATCCAAAAGCATCTATGTATTAAATTTGTCAGGAGAAATAAGTGATTGATTATTGAGAATAGCCAATGTAAAGTGAATTTCTTTTAATAAAGGAACAGTAAAGGGTCATTTTGAAATCTGTTAGGTGAGCTATCTTTTACTTGAAATTGGATAGTAAGGCAAATTATCTTTAAACCTGGTAAATGGAAAATATAATCTAAATTATCTCAAAGCACAGTTTGGACAAAACCCTGGTAATTAGGGGTATGGCAGTTTTGTCCAAAGCTTAAACTTTTTAAATGTTAGGGGGCTAAGTAATAAATTGATTATATGAAATTTAGCATACTTAGCAGGTATATAAATAGGATTTTGTATACATTAGAGAATTTGATCATTTATGATGATCAAGTTTTTATTTGTATCCTGAAAATTATTTTTAATAGCTTATAGCTTAAGTACAACTTATCCTTAACAGTTAACAGTTTAGGTCGGCCAATCAATCACTAAGTTTTATTTCTTAATTATCTTTAATTAAAGTCAACTTATTCTTAACAATTTATAAGTTAGTTGTCTTTATAAACTTAGAACTTAGGTTTTATACCTGTCAGTTTTAGCCTTAAAAAATATTAAGTTTGTACTGAAGTTATTTTAATATAGAGACAGGAACTCTTATTCAAAAATATAGTATATGAGGAGAGTAACAATTTAATAAATCCTTTAAGGTGCATCATGAAATGAGATAAGCACAGTAAAAGGCCCAAACTAAAAGAGAGGAAGAGGATTTTTTTTTTTTTTTTTAATAGCAGTTGCAGCCGGTTTGTCCAGTCCCTGTCAAGCCAGATAGCCACCGGAAATGGCAAGGTGAGGAGAAGGGTGGAGACGACTCACAGGCAGAAGTGAGCTGAGATGCAGATAGCAGATAGTTAGGTTCAGAGGGAAGAAGGTAGATGTTTAGGATTCCAACCCCCAAACGTCTTCAGGGGTCTGATGAATCCATACAGGTCGTAGTAGGGCGTCCCCTAACCAGGACCTGTTTTTTTGAAATGGGTTAACTGAAGTTCTTGTACTTGGCCAAGATTTTTGTAAATTACCAAGAACTTAATAGTCAACCCAAAAAGAGGAAAGAGAGAGAAAAAGACACTTTTTTAGGAGAGCCTGGAGTTGCCATTAGTTTTTAAACTGGCTCTGGCTGTGGCGCTTGCATTATTATTTAAATAAAGGCCGCTGGAATGAGCTCCTAGTTGGCTGCTGGAGTGAGAAGTTTAGGGCTCAAGTTAGCCTTTAGATTCCAATAGTTTTAGCAAAAAAGACTGTTTGTAGCAGGCCGCTGCTGCTACTATGGAGAACATAGTGAACTTCATTAGTTCTAGTTTACACCCTCAGGAGGTCTTGTAGTGTGAATATTGTGTTACCTCTTTGTCCGCTTATCATAGTCTGACGGTAAATCAATTTCATAAAGTTGGCCGCTTTTAGGGGGTCTTCTAAATTTTTCCTTACGTTTTTTCAGAGGCCTTATGGGGTTAAGATAGACTGTTTCCTTATCTAAGCTTGTAAACTGACTGGAACTGACTGAAGTGCCTTTTGTCTTAAGCCTGTGTCCTGTAACTTCTATCAGAAGCTGTTTCTCTTCAGACTCTTTCTGACTATTTGGGGGGGGGGTATTCATAGCTACTCAATGCTCCAAACGGGGGGAGGGGGTCGGTGTCCCCGGGATCTGCAGCATCCTTCGGTGAGGACTGATTGTAGCTGATACTCCAGAGGTCTCCAAAAATCGTACCTCTCGAAGAGTTTGAGCCTCTAACTGGGCAACCCTCTGTGAAGCGATACCTCTCTCCCTGGATATGCTCCAAACCTTACTTCCTATCAGTCCCCTGAGTACCTAAACAGTTAAATCTGTTCGTGGCGCCAGGTATCGGGGACTATGGGGGTCCAGCCCCTCGATAGTCCCCTCCCAGGGTCCGGGAAGAATCTACAACCAGCTGATAATTAATCTTTGATGAGAAGAAATGAATCTATGTACACGAAACTCCTTAGTCCATATACTTTATTATTCTGTGTCAGTTACAAGCTTATATTCTGCTCTCATGTTTAGGTCTTTTCTTGCCTGATTTCTCTCTACACTTGTCCGCGGTCCCCTCTGGGTTCTATCTTAATTCCTTCATCTTGTTCTGCCCCTTCTAGGTTCTCATCCATCTTGTTCCTTCCCATATCATCTTTTCTCCCATCTCCTTCTCTCTCCTCTTCTCGTTCTTCCTCATCTTGTTGTTCCCCAACTGGCTCATCCTCATCTTCCATCTCATTCCTCTAGTACTCTCTTCTAGCCCTTCAATCTAGTTCTTCCCCATCTCAGTTTGTTCCTCTCAAGTTCTTACCCATCTAGTTCTTCCATTCTCTTTTCTCTTCTCTGACCCCCTGTGCCCTGGAAGCCTTCCAGGGTCAAATGGAAGGGTGATAAGAATCACATAGGGAGGCAATAACCGTTAATTATCATTTGCAACCCCAAAGGGAAGTGACCAATGGGGAAATGAATTAACTAAAGGCTGAATTCAGGTAATATCTAAGAAGAGGGCTCTTATGTGCTCAACTATAATCTTAAATGTGATTGGTAGAAAATGTTAAGAATCGGGCTGGAGAGATGGCTCAGAGGTTAAGAGCACTGACTGCTCTTCCAGAGGTCCTGAGTTCAATTCCCAGCAACCACATGGTGGCTCACAACCATCTGTAATGAGATCTGGTGCCCTCTTCTGGCCTGCAGTCATATATGCTGTATACGTAATAAATAAATCTAAAAAAAAAAAAAAAAAAAAAAAAAAAAGAAAATGTTAAGAATCTATAAGTTGTTAGATCAATGGGAGAAAGTAAAACTGTCTTCTTTTTTCCTGTGGCTCCTATCTGTCCAAGCTATCTGCCGTTTTTCTGCAGGGTGGGGGAAAGTGTGCTCAGTCGCTAGGCAACCTGTGTACAGCTGGATGCCTCTGGTGATAGTTAAAGGGAGATCTGGAACTGGAGGTAAGGTTTGGGAAAGGAGGAAGTAAGGCTTAATTAGCACATCCGCCAGGCCTTCTCAAACAGGTAGCCTGGATTAAGTCTGTTCTTAGAGAGTACAGAGGTATCTCTGATAAGGTACTTTCCTCCATCCGGTGATGACCTGGCCGGATGCTGCTAATGATGATAATTACAGGGAGGCTTGAACTGGGGTTCTGGCTGAGCATAGCTGTCAGTGCAGGAGGTTATCTAAATATTCCTAGAAGTGGTTAGGTAAGGAGTTCTTATAATATATTCCTGCAGCCCGCAGCAAGTGGTTGAGGGAATTATCGCGGTTGTTGTAAAGTCTGCTGTTTTCAGAGGCTAGTTGACAATACACAGACCCGTCTCAGCCGCTGATTGACTTGTACCCCAGAAGGCTCAGCCCCTTCCCACTGGGATTTGGGCTGTGCCAGGCTGGTTTCCGAGGCCTTGAGTAGTCCGATGCCCACCTGAGTGAGGTGTGTCAGATTTTATACAGGGAAAGACCCCATTCAATGTCACCCTAGGGGGCTCTACAGGTGAGGGAACCAAGGTCCCAGATCTCTAGGGTTCTTGCTCAGATCCCAGGCCAGTTCCTTGGTGGCCTTTGTGGAAATCTCTACGTTCCCTTAGCCCGTTATTTCATGTGTCTCTTGAGTAACTACCGTGTCTCGGGCATTATTCTAGGCATCAGGACCAAACGTAACCAGAGGCCTGAATCTGATGGGAGAGCAGAATTAGTAAAGGGATAAATAAGTGTTTGTGTTGCTGGTTTGTTTTGTTGAGACGGAGTCTCTGAAGACCAGGCTGGCCTTGGACTCCCAAGTGCTTGTTTGGTTATAGTCGGGAGTTATAGCATCCAGCCAGATTCGGCCAGAACTAAGGAAAGAAAAGTTCTTAGTTTCTCTTGGCTTTGCCTGTAGCCACACTAAAATTTTATAGGAAAGGTGAAGCAGAGGCCAGAAGGTGTGCTTATGCTGATTTTAGCTGTGATACAAATTATTGGAACTCTTAGTATCTTCTGAGGCTCCAGGGTATTGTCATTCTCAGAATGGGGCTTCCGGGGGAAATTCTGTTCCTCAGTGTCCCTTCCCTCTGAGTCTGTAACACTAGCAGTGGATGGAATGATAGCAACAGAGATCCCTGCCCCAGAGGAGCTTAGCTGTACTAACATACACATGTAAAATCTGTGCGTGGCCTGTGAGACTGAGAAACAACGATGTGGTGGGCCAGAGGGCAGTTCCGGTGTTCCAAGGTTGGTTTGTTTTTGTTATTGTTTGTTCAGACGGAATCTGTCATGTATCAGAGTTTGTCTTCAAACTCACTATGTAGCCAATGATGACCTTGAACTCCTGATCTTCCTGTCTCCACCTCCTAAGTGCTGGGGTTACAGGGATGAGCCCCATCAGTGACTGAACCCAGGGCTTTGTGTGTGTTAGGGAAGAATTCTTAGCAGCTGGGCTATATCCCTGTCCCAGTTCCTAATTCTTGTGTTCCCAGACAGGGAACTGATCAGAAACACACAGTTATAGCAGAAGCAGAGGCAGGCTATTAAGGGACGGCTCATTTCTAAAGAGGAGGGGCCAGGGCTGGGAGAAGAGGGTTAGCTGCTCAAACATAAAGGTTCACAGAGGACCAAGGATTTTGTCACACACACTGGGCTTTCTGCCTCATTTCCATAGTGTGGACTTTTTCTCAAACGCTCTATCTATCCACGTATAGCTTCATGCCTAGCATGCCTCATTAGCACCTTCAATTTCCATCCAGAAATTGTGATGAGCCATAGGTCAGCCATAGGTCCCAGACACAGCAGCAGGAGGACCAAGAAGGACCTTGCAGAGCAGGTGATATTTGACAAGAGACCCAGAAGAGGTGAGAGAGTGGGCCAGACTTGAGAGGCACATGATGGGTAGACTAGAGAGTTATTCAGGCCTTTTGTACCCCATAGCCTGTGTTTTAGGAGGCCACGCCCCTTGGTAGGCCCCGCCCACTCTCACCTGTTCACCTTGTTTTTTCCTGTCTGCTCCAAGTTTCTCAGCATGTTGAGCATCCGATTCTTGACTCCCCGGCTGCTCTGCCTCCAGGGCAGAACTACCTCGTACTCGACCGCAGCTGCTCTCCCGAACCCAATCCCAAACCCAGAGATTCGCTACAACAAGCTGTTCATCAACAATGAGTGGCATGATGCAGTCAGCAAAAAGACCTTCCCCACAGTGAACCCCACCACAGGCGAGGTCATTGGGCATGTGGCCGAAGGTGACCGGGCAGATGTGGACCTGGCTGTGAAAGCAGCTCGGGAGGCCTTCCGCCTGGGGTCCCCATGGCGCAGGATGGATGCCTCAGAGCGGGGCCGGCTGTTGAACCGCTTGGCTGACCTTGTGGAACGGGATCGCGTGTACTTGGCCTCACTGGAGACCCTAGATAATGGGAAACCATTCCAGGAGTCTTATGTCTTGGACCTGGATGAAGTCATCAAGGTGTACCGTTACTTTGCTGGCTGGGCCGACAAGTGGCATGGTAAGACCATCCCTATGGATGGGGAGCATTTCTGCTTCACCCGGCATGAGCCAGTGGGTGTCTGTGGCCAGATAATCCCATGGAATTTCCCATTGGTCATGCAGGGCTGGAAGTTGGCCCCAGCACTTGCCACAGGCAACACCGTGGTCATGAAGGTGGCAGAGCAAACCCCACTTTCTGCCCTGTACTTGGCCTCCCTCATCAAGGAGGCAGGGTTTCCCCCAGGAGTGGTGAACATCATCACTGGCTATGGCCCCACGGCAGGAGCAGCCATAGCCCAGCATATGGATGTGGATAAAGTTGCCTTCACCGGCTCCACCGAGGTGGGCCACCTGATCCAGAAAGCGGCTGGTGATTCCAACCTCAAGAGAGTCACCTTGGAGCTGGGCGGGAAGAGCCCCAGCATTGTGCTGGCAGACGCTGACATGGGTCATGCTGTCGAGCAGTGTCACGAAGCCCTTTTCTTCAACATGGGCCAGTGCTGCTGCGCAGGCTCCCGGACATTTGTGGAAGAATCCATCTATCCCGAGTTTCTCGAGAGAACCGTGGAGAAAGCCAAGCAGAGGAGAGTAGGGAACCCCTTCGAGCTGGACACCCAGCAGGGGCCTCAGGTGGACAAGGAGCAGTTTGAACGAATCCTGGGCTACATCCGGCTTGGTCAGAAGGAGGGGGCAAAACTTCTCTGTGGTGGGGAGCGTTTTGGGGATCGTGGCTTCTTCATCAAGCCCACAGTCTTTGGGGACGTGCAGGATGACATGAAGATTGCCAAGGAGGAGATCTTTGGGCCTGTGCAGCCTCTGTTCAAGTTCAAGAAGATTGAGGAAGTGATTGAGAGAGCTAACAACACCAGGTATGGCCTGGCTGCGGCTGTGTTCACCCGAGACCTGGACAAGGCCATATACTTCAGCCAGGCCCTGCAAGCTGGGACTGTGTGGGTGAACACCTACAATATTGTCACCTGCCACACACCGTTTGGAGGCTTTAAGGAATCCGGCAACGGGCGGGAGCTGGGGGAAGATGGGCTTAGAGCCTACACGGAGGTGAAGACTGTCACCATCAAGGTTCCGGAGAAGAACTCCTGAGATTGGCCACCTTGGAGGTCCAGCCATGTCCTGTGGTGCCACAACATCTAGCCAGGGGATGGAAAAAAATTGATTTTAGCCCGAGTTCCAAATGAAGTGTTCCAAGGAGTGTCAACAAATAAAGTGGTTAAATCAGAGCTCTTCTGTTTAAAGCAGAGATGGTGGCTAGGCTCAGAGTGCTACCCACCTCGTCCCCAGGTCCCAGCCTCACTGATGACTTTCAAGTTATCGCCAGGAAACCTTAGGAGTCTCCAGAAGGTATATTTAAAGCCATTGACTGTAGCCACAAAAAGGAATGATGGATTATCCAGGTGCAACCTGAGTGAGCCTCAAAAGCAGAATGCGAAATGAAAGGAGGCAGCTTCCTGTTGAAATGTCCAAACCTGTATCCGTAGTAGAAAGGAGATCCGTGGTTGGCAGGGACTGGGGGATGGGAATAGGGCAATGACTGCTTATGGATATCGGGCTCCTCTTGGGGAGGTTTTGAAAATGTTGTGGAATTGGGCAGTGGACATGGTTGCACAACGTCGCAATTGTACCAATTTACTGTCAAATTATACACTTAATTAGGGTGTGGGAATTAATTTCATTTTAAAATTAAAATAAGCTCTATTTGCAAGTCTGTCTCATTTTTTTTCTTTCTCCTGAACATTTTACTGTCTCTGGGCCGTAGTTTCTGGACTTCTCTTTGATTTCTTTTGGCCGATGACCAAGTGCAAAGACCCATGGGAAAATGCTGTAGTTTCTGCCCAGAGCAAATTCATGTCATTTAGGGGCCCCCACTGTCACCCTCCTAACCTCTGCTGAGCCACCTCACTAGGAGGGGTTTGCTAGCTTCATTCCTCAGAGTTCTCTAATTATTGCCACTCTTGTTGCTTACACACACACACACACACACACACACACACACACACACACCATGGTAGTAGTCATGGCAGATCCTGGCCTGCAGGTCAAAGTCAGAAGCTGAAGCCCAGCTGCCTCCTTGTCCTCTGTTGTTGTAGATCATGGTGCTTACAAATCACTCCATATTTTTAAAGTTTGCTCATAGTGAATGCCATTCCTGTGAACACTACAGTCTGTGAATGCTACAGTCTGTGAATGCTACAGTCTGTGAATGTTACAGTCTGTGAATGCTACAGTCTGTGAATGCTACAGTCTGTGAATGCTACAGTCTGTGAATGCTACACTCTGTGAATGCTACAGTCTGTAAATGTTACACTCTGTGAATGCCACAATCTGTGAATGCCACAGTCTGTGAATGCCACAATCTGTGAATGCCACAGTCTGTGAATGCCACACTCAGTGAATGCTACAGTCTGTGAATGCTAGTTTGTGAATGTTACACTCTGTGAATATTACACTCTGTGAATGCCACAGTCCGTGAATGTTACACTCAGTGAATGCTACAGTCTGTGAATGTTACATTCGGTGAATGCTATACTCTGTGAATGCTACACTTTGTGAATGCTATACTCTCTGAATGTCATACCCTGAAAGCTACTGTCTGTGAATGCTCAGGGAATGCTATACCCTGTGAATGCTATGCCCTGGTTATCTTTTCAACAACCTGTCATCAAAATGATTTTGTTTTTCGGAACTTGCTATGTAGCCGAGGATGCCCTTGAGCTTTTGATATTCCTGCTTCCACCTCCTGAGTGCTGGGATTCTAGGTGTGCACCACCTCAGCCAATGTCAAGAGGTGCTGTGGATCAAGTTCAGGGCTTTGTACATGCGAAGCAATCTCTACCAGCAGAACTGTATCTCCACCTTCCTTGGCTATTGTAATGATGGCCATGGCTTGGGGTTGGTCTGAAATGGCTTCTTGAGGACTGTGGGTTTGTTTGGGTCTCTCTTCTCCCTTCCTAGGACCCCCTTCCTGTGAGATTTCTCTAAGGCAGACATGACCCTGGCTCAGTAGCCGCCATGTATTTCTCTTAAGAGGCCATTACAATCATCTCTGCAGCCACACTGCAACCCCGATTGCACAGTAGTGAAGGTTCTTATGATGATGGTTCATCCTCACTGGCAACCTGACTGGCCGTCTCGGCCTCCCAGAGACGTTATAGCTAAGTTGGGAAAACCCACCCCAAACATAGCTAGTACCATCTCAGGGCCTGGGTATTCAGACTAAATTAAAAAGGGAAAAAGAAGAAGGCCGGATGGGCATTACTATTCGTTTCTTCTTCCTGACTGTGGACACAGAGTGACAGGCCACTTCACACCCCACTGTCATGGGTCCCCTGCCAGGATAGACTGTATCCCCTCAGACAAGGAAAGGGAGTTTCCTTGGGCATCAACCTTCAGTCCAGCATGTGGCCCGCAAGCCTGAACCGTGAGAGCTGCTGTAGTTTGGGAGCCGTCCACACATCTGTTCCTCCTTCCCACAGACTCCCACCACGTTCGTACTTGGTCAGGAGCTGTGCCGGGCGCCTTCACACGCTGCTTTGACCTTAAAACAGTACTGTAAAGCGAGGCAGTTGATTAGTGTTTGTTTATTTTTCCAGTAAGCAGCGGTGGAGATTGAGAGGTTTGCTTTTTTTATTTAAAGACATATTTATGTGTATGTATGTGTGCCTGTGTGCGTGTTTGTCCCTGTGGGTGTGGGTGCCTGCAGAAGCCAGAAGAGGGCATCAAATGCCCTGGAGTTGGAGTTACAGGCTGCCTGACATGGGTGCTGGAACTGAACTCAGGTCCACTGGGAGAACAGCAAGTGCTCCTAACCATGGAGCCATCTCTCTAGCTCCAGAAAGTTTAATAAACCCCCTGTTGAGGTCAGTTTTCCATGAGCATGCTCTAGGGGCCAGACAAAGGGGTGTACTTAGGAGCCCATCTAATCAAACCTCTAAGCTAAAGTCTGTGGCCCCCAATCCACACCGGTGCTCCAGTCCCACCTGCCCTGATAAGCTTGATGCCACCGAGGAACTTCCACTTGGGTTGGTATCATTATGGGTACAAGGCTGACCTCTGGTGGTCCTCACTTCTACTAATTTGCTCAGATCATTCATTGATCTGAAGGAGGAAAAAAAGTCCTCTGGGACCCTTGGGAGAAAGCGAATCAGACAAGACTGTTGTGGGAGCTCAGTCTGTAAGAAAGACAGCTACAGAATAGGGCGACAAGTGCAGAGGCCAAGATGTCATGAGCCATGACAGGAAAGGAAAGTACTTATCAAGCACCCACAAGGCACCACTCATCCAGAGCTCCCATGTGCCCTAAGGGGTTCCCTGGGAGATGCACCCACAAGGCACCTGCTCATCCAGAGCTCCCATCTGCCCTAAGGGTTTCCTTGGGAGATGCACCCACAAGGCACCTGCTTATATGGAGCTCCCGTCTGCCCTCAGGGGTCCCCTGGGAGATGCACCCACAGGCACCACTCATCCAGAGCGCCCATCTGCTCTAAGGAGTTCCCTGGGAGATGCACCCACAGGCACCACTCATCCAGAGCTCCCATCTGCCCTCAGGGGTTCCCTGGGATGCCACCCAGCATTTGTTAAGCAGCTAGGCAGAGCTAACACAACCTGGGCCTCTTCCTCTCTGCCTGCTGCACTCCGCTCAGCCCAGGGCAAGGCCCAGCACAAGAGAGACACAAGATCCTGGTGGATGAGAAGGAGACACAACTACTGGGAAGGGAGAGGCCTTTCTGGGAGAGGGAAGGCCAGAGCCTGCAAGAAGCACAGAGATGGAGAGACAGGTAGGCTGTTCCCACAGGAACAGGGAGGCTGGGGAGGGAGGTAGTCAGGTTGGAGCACTCTGCCCCACACCCTAAAGAAGCCATGCCCCACACTAGGAAGCCCTGGCAGTCGGGTTTTTTTTTTTGTTTTGTTTTTTGTTTTTCCGAGACAGGGTTTCTCTGTGTGCCTGTCCTGGCTCTTGCTCTGTAGACTATGCTGGCCTCGAACTCACAGAGATCCTTCTGGCTCTGCCTCCTCAGTGCAGGGATTAAAGGTGTGCACCACCACTGCCCGGCACCCTGGCAGTCTCAAAGGGATAGGATCATATTAAATTTTTAAAGATCACTCTTTCCATGCGGACAATGGACTTGGGGCAGATTGTGTAGGATACTGTTGCTCTGCCCACGTGACACTAACCCGAACAGGGTGTGGCGTAGTGGGAGATCCTGACCAGCCAGGACAGATTAGTGCAGGAGAGTCAAAGGTACCCCCTTTGGTTGGGGCAACTAGGTGTGTTTGTGTGGGGGTGCCAGCTACTGCAAAAGAAAGCCTTGGAGCTGGGGATACAGCTCAGCTAATAGAGCATTTGTTTAGCATTCATGAAACACTGGGTTTGCTCCCCAGTACCACATACAATCAGGTATGGTGGCACATACCCATAAACAAGCACTCTAGAGGTGGAGGCAGGAGGACCCTAAGTTCACGGTCATCTTTGGCCATATATCAAGTCTGATATATCCTAGACTGCATGAGAACCTGTCCGGGGTGGGGAAACACACAGGAAACCTTGCTGGAGGAGCATGCTCAGGAACAAGGGGAAGGTGACCTGCTTGTCCATTCATTTATTCAACATAATTACTAAGTGTTTCACTGTGTGCTGGGAATTGTACTAGGTGCCTGGAGATGCAGCAGGGAACTGGACAAACAGTGTGTGCATCCCAACTGATGGAGGAGGGAGACTGGAAGACTGGAAGAGAAATACACACAATAGAACCATCCCTCACTGACCACAGGTACTGGTTCCAGGACCCCAGTGGGCATACACACATCTCTCCTGTCAAATGGTGCTGTGTCTACATCTAGCCTGACACATCTTCCCAGGCACTTTACAGCCAGCCAGTGGTGGGCACTGCAAGAACTCTCTCTGTCTGTGGGGACCAGACACTTCTCACCCAGGAGGCCACAGAGTCAGAGCTCACAGGCAGCCCTGACCTATAATGGAATTCACACTCCAGGGAAGAAAAGTTGGCCCCCTGCCCCAGCCACTGTGGCAAGCATGGCGCTGGGCTCCATGTCCTGAATTCATTAAGCCGCAGACACCACAGCAATGTGGTTTCCCTTAATTAATTAAAATATCACATAATACGCACTCTCTGGTTTAACGTTCATGAGGCCCCAGTGAAGGCTGAGAATAAGGAAAGTCATTAGAGGAGACTGGTCCCCGCTGGATGACTCTGATTGTCTGGCCTACATCCTCAATCTTGGGGGACGGGAGGGCGGCATTTTCTAAAGATAGGAATTAATTTCATCACAAAACCTGTTGGAAAAATATCCACCGTACTAAAACCCAGCCCTTCAGTGGTTTAGCACAAAAAATACCTCTGGAGTTGAATACAGGCTTCAGCACTACTGTGGCACCCCTCCCTGTGGAGAATACTCCAACTCCACAAGACACCTTTCAGACTGTTTCATCTGTGTATGTGTGTACACATCTGTGCAGATAAGTAAGTGTAAGGTACGTGGTATGCAGGTGCACCCATGAGTGTGCGTGCCTGTGGAAGGCAGGGGACCTCAAGTGTCATTCTTCAGAATTGACCTTATTTTTTTAGACAGGGTCTCTTATTGGCTGGCAGTTTGCTGATTAGGCTTAGCTGTCTAGACAGTGAGTCCCAGGGATCTAGCCATCTCTACCTCCCCAGTTCTGGGATTACAGGCTTGCACCACCATGGCCAGCTTTTTAATGTGGGTTCTGTGGATCAAACGCAGGCTCACACACTTGTGCAGCAAGCACGTTAATCTCCCAGTTCACTTATACTATGATTTTTTCCTATACATGCCTATGATAAACTGAGTTTATGGATTGGGCATAGTAAGCATCAACAATAATAATAAAAAACAAGTTTAAAATATGTTATAATTATGTCCATGTTATCTCTTTCTAATTTCTTTCGGGCAGCTTAGCCTTCAGAAAGCTCTCACTGGGCACCTGGCGGGAACCTGGCTCACATTCTATCCTCCCACCTAGTGACTGGCACCTTCCGTTATTCCATCTTCTCCCTCACTCTGTCTATGAGAGCACAGAGGCGTGAGTGAATACATCACTAAAATGCATGAAAATACAAGTTCAGGAGACTCAGATGGACCAGGCTGGGAATAGTGGATGGTTAAGTCTGGTTAAAAACTACAAGTAGGGGACTGGAGAGATGGTTCAGCAGTTGAGAGCACTTGCTCTTACAGAGGACCTAGGTTCAGTTCCCAGCACCCACATGGTTGCGCACACCATCTGTAACTCCAATTTCAGAAGAACTGATGCCCTCTTCTGGTCTCGGTGAGTACTGCATGCAGGTAGTGCTCAGATATACATGCAAGCAAAATACTCATATATACTTATTCAAAACAAAAACCCTGCAAGTAGGACTAGGCGTGGTGAGGCACACACCTTTAATTCAAGTACTTGGGAGGCAGAGGCAGGCAGATCTCTGTCAGTTGAGGCCAGCCTGGTCTACATATGGAGTTCCAGGCCAGCCTAAACTATACAGTGAGACCGTGTCTCTGTGCAACAACAATCAAAAAAGCTGAAAATGGGGACCAGGCAAGGAGGCAACCACAGCCCAGGTGGGAGAGGTGAGGAGGGTAGGGTGGAAGTAGCTAATGCAAGCAGAAAAACGGGGGCAAGATGCACACAGGATGACAAAGATGGCTGGGTAGGACCTGGATCCAGCATCTGAAGCAGCATTCCCAGGGTGGAGGGAGCAAGGAGTCCACCCCTAAAGACATTTATTATCAGGGTGCAGGGGCTGCAACATCATGAAATCTACACAAGCAGGGTTGAGTGCATAGGTGGGTAATTGTGCTTCCAAATGGTGACAGTCATGGCATGTGTTCTGACTCTCAGAAGGGGTCCTTGAAGCTCCCAGAGTGAAAAGCCACTGGGCTGACCAATCATGCTGATTCACTTTTTTGGACATTGGTGAACACTCCAGACAATGTAGCATGCATTGTTTACCTACGTCACTCAAGTGTGACACATAACCCAGCCCCAAAAGGTCCCAACACTCATCCCTTCCACCAGGGGCTCCTGCATCCAGCGCAGATCTGAGGTGACCATGTGATTCTGCACGCTGCAATTACTACCATCATGTAAGCAAAGTGTGTCTATCACCTTCTCCATAGCCAGGTGTCTCCAAGGTGACATCCTTCTGATGTCATTCCACTAAGCATCTGAGCATGTCATCTCCTATCCACTCAGTTCACAGGGACATTGACAGCAGACTCTCACACATTATAATAACCACGATGGGGGAGCTGAGAGGGCCAGGAAGGGCTAACTCTGGTGTAGACACAAGCAGATCCCCTGGTAGTCCCAGCCCCTCACAGCAGCTTCCAATTCACTTCTGATTTTACACAAAGAAAGAGTTCCCACATGTCCACTGGAGGACACAGGCCCACAAGTGAAGGGGACTTGCCCAGGGTCATACAGTGAATATGCACATAGATACCATGTTTCCAAATTCTCAGGCTTGCCTCCCTCTGCGTGTACAATACACACAGGTGACATCTCAGCATTTCAGAGGCAGATCTGCTAGGATTAAAGGCAGAAAATCCAGTTCTAACAAGAACTCCAAACAATGCCTGATGTGAGCAGCAAGAGTGTGAGTGGAAGCTGAGGAGAGCCTCGGGCCCAGTGGGTATGGCGGCATCTACTCTCCCTGGTTCAAGGTCATCCTGGGGAAAGTGAGCCAGGGAAGTAGCTCTGAGTTCTGTCCTGATCAAAGGCCTTCACCTCTGGCAGAACATCTGGGCCTGGCTGCTGCATGGAGGCAGGGAGGGCAAAAATCCCTGCATTTCCCGCCATGGCTGGGCCCATGCATGGGACAGTGTCTTGTGAACTTTTTAGGCCTGTCCACAGTGAGGGACCCTGCTGTGGGATGGTCTGTATGTCAAATGTGTTGCTCTGATTGGTCAATAAATAAAACACTGATTGGCCAGTAGCCAGGCAGGAAGTATAGGCGGGACTAACAGAGAGGAGAATTGAGAGAACAGGAAGACAGAGGGAGACACTGCCAGCCACCGCCATGACAAGCAGCATGTGAAGATGCCGGTAAGCCACGAGCCATATGGCAAGGTGTAGATTTATAGAAATGGATTAATTTAAGATGTAAGAATTAGATAGCTAGAAGCCTGAGCCATTAGGCCAAACAGTTTAAATAATATAAGTGTCTGTGTGTTTATTTTATAAGTGGGCTGTCCGACTGCTGGGGCTTGGCGGGACCCGGAGAGAAAACTCTCCAGCTACAGGATCCCAACCCTGATAGTAAAAAACTGCAGGCAGCTGGGCGCCTGGCTGAGGCAGAGGCAGGTGGGTCTCTGTGAGTTCAAAGCCAGCCTGGTCTACAGAGTGAGTTCCAGGACGGCCAGGGATACACAGAGAAACCCTGTCTCAAAAAATAAAAACTAAATAAATAAAAATAGGAAGAAGGGGGCTGGAGAGATGGCTCAGAGGTTAAGAGCACTGCTTGTTCTTCCAAAGGTCCTGAGTTCAATTCCCAGCAACCACATGGTGGCTCACAACCATCTGTAATGAGATCTGGTGCCCTCTTCTGGCCTGCAGGGATATGTGCAGACAGAACACTGTATACATAATAAATAAATAAATTTAAAAAAAAAAAATAGGAAGAAGGAAGGAAGAAGGAAGGAAGGAAGGAAGGAAGGAAGGAAGGAAGGAAGGAAGGGCGTGTAGTCACCTAGAACCTGCAGAGCAGAAAGCAGATACTCTCCTTTTTTCTTTTCCTCATTAAGGGGGTCGGGATGGGGCGAGGGGACTTCTGCCTGGGTAAGGACAAATGCACTGTACTGCAGTGTGATTCCGCCACCTACAGATGACACCTGGTTTCCTTTCTTCAGTGTGCCAAGCAGAAGTCAGGTATCTACTGTCCGTCTGCTGGGAGAATGCTGGGTTAACAAGTGCACAGCTTGGTCAAGCAGCTCCTGAGTCTGGCAGAGGGTCCCACCAACAGCTAAATCTCCTCACAACGGGGAAGAGGAGGAGCAGAAGAGCCACCGGAGCTGTCCATGGCAGGAATGAAGTGATGACTTTAAAAAGAATGCCAGGGCCATAGTTACCCAGGGCCATGTCACTCTAGGATGGGGCTACAGGGAGCAGAGGGAGCATGAGGAGCATTCGGTCCAAACGCTAAGGTCACAGATGGAAACCATGGCCCAGAGGAGGGAAAACACCCATCCCAGTCGCTTAAGGAGAGGGGCAGAGGGACCCTCCTCCCCTCATGGCACCCAGTCACAGAGCACCCAAAGTCACAGACACCAAGTCATAAGTCAGTCGGCATGTGCTGCAGCAGTCCGCTGGCTCAAACGCCATTACAAGATGGCGCTGGTTTCCTGTTTATCCCGAATGCTAACGTGTCGCTCTCCCGCCCGATAGTACTGACCAATCAGCTTACCGCCCAAGCTCCGCCCCCAGAACCTGCATATAAGCCAGCTTGCCCCGGCGCCCGGGGCCCTCCTCCCGTACCAGCTCTCCCGAGAAGCCATAACCGAGCAGCGTTCAATAAAACCGTGATAGAGGAAGAATCTTGGAGTCGTGTCTTGCTTCCCCGCTGGTCGGGGCGCGCCGCAACTGGTGCCGAAACCCGGGAAACTTCGGACCTTGCGAACGACTTGGAGGAGGGCCGAAGATTCAGAACCTCACACGGGAACGGTGAGTACTCATAAGGTATGACTGACGCCTATGACACCAATCTTGCCTTTTTGTTGGACTTTTTCCCGTTGATAATTTTTGTGTGGGTTATCTTGGTGATTGGGTGCTGCTTTTGGCTGCGCTGCCACCGCGCGGAGGAAACTTGTTTGTGTTGCTGTGAGCGAAACGAAAGTAAAGTTTGTGTTGCTGCGAGCGAAACGAAAGTAAAGCTCCTTAGTGGGGACAGTCTTTCGTTAGCTCGTTGTTTTCTTTGAGTAAACCTGGTGTAGAGAAATCAGTTTCAAAGATGGGGAACTTTGACTCACATATTGAGTTTTTTGTCAAACCTGTGAAGGAATTACTGGGTGCAAGGGATATTAATGTTTCCTCCGGTTCTATAAAAAGGGCGCTTAAAGAGATAGATCAACATGCGCCATGGTTCGCGGTATCCGGTGATCTCACGATGAGTTCCTGGGAAAAGCTAGGAAAAGATTTAGAAAAACACAAACAAGATCTAGGAAAAGCCACCTTGCCTTTTTGGAGATTGGTGAAATCTTGTCTGGATGAGGAAAAGGCACAGGAAGCAGTAGCAAAGGGGAGAAAGGCTATGGCAGAATGGCAGGATAGTCAGTCCGAAACCGGTAAGGAAACAGAAGCTAGCAAAGAAAATTCTAAACGTAAAGAAAATAAAAGAGAAAAGAAGAAACAAAAATTACAACATACAGAAAGGGAACCTTCAGCACCAGCGTACCTATGGTCGGAGCTGGCCGCTATTAATTTGTCTGATTCTGACTCAGAGTTAGATACTGAGGATGAGATAGACCTAGAAAGGGAGGCTGCGGGGTATGAGCGTGAAAGCTATGGCCCAGGGCCCGGAGCCGAGCTATCACGACCACCGCCCTTCGCTCCTAACTCACAAGTGAGTACAGGAAGCTGCGCAGGAAGTCATCGCATTCCTCCCAAAACCTGGACTAAACTAGCAAATGCTTTCCCGGTGTTCGAAGACCCAAACACACAGGTCAGGTCTCATGAGCCTGTATCTTACAAGATGTTAAAAGATCTAGTACAAGCAGTTCAGACCTATGGCCCAACTGCCCATTATCCTCTGTCTATTTTAGACAGAATAGCTAAGGATGTTTTGACTCCGGCAGACTATCAGGAAGTTGGAAGGGCAGCTTTACCCCCTGGTACTTATCTAGAATGGAGGTCTCTGGTCACAGACCATGCCCAAATTCAGGCCCGGCGTAATGCACAAAATGGCCAGCCAGCCTGGACGGCGGATATGTTGTTGGGTCAAGGACAATGGGTAAATAACCAGATAAACTTCCCCATTGAAATTTACAATCAAGTGAAAGAGATACACGTATCCGCCTGGAAAAAACTGGTCAGAAAAGGAGAAGTGAGTGGAAACCTTACTAAGATCATTCAAGGACCAAATGAGCCTTTTGCTGATTTCGTAGCCCGGATGCTTGATGCTGCGGGAAAAATTTTTGGGGATATGGAAACAGCTCTCCCCTTAACGCAGCAACTTATTTATGAACAATGTACAAAGGAGTGCAGACGGGCTATCACGCCCTGGAAACAGAAGGGGCTTGAGGCTTGGTTGAAAGCATGTAGGGAGATAGGGGGCCCTCTCACCAATGCTGGCCTCGCTGCAGCAGTTATGACAGCTGTCAACCGAGGAAGTGGCTCTAAAGGAAAATGTTATAATTGCGGAAAGCCAGGACATCTAAAGAAAGAGTGTCGGTCTCCTTCAGGAGGAAACCAACAGAGGATGCCAGGCACCTGTCCCCGATGCAAAAAGGGAAAACATTGGGCAAATGAATGTAGATCAGTGAAAGATGTTAATGGGCAGCCCCTCCAGCCGATGTTCCCTGCGGTCTCAAAAAACGGATCACGGGGCCCGCGACCCCGGGGCCCGAAAGTGTTCGGGGCTATTCAGAACGAGGCATCGGGGGAATTCCCCCCGCCTCCCTCCAATCAGGGCAAAGAGCCACGTCAGCAGCCGCAGGGTTGGACTTGTGTGCCGCCTCCTCAATGGTACTGACTCCTTCTATGGGGGTGCAGGCCATTGATACTGATCTTATGAATCCATTAAATAAAAATGAGGTGGGCCTTATAATTGGGAGATCAGGTAGTTCCATTAGAGGATTGATGGTTTTGCCAGGTGTTATTGACCCTGATTACCAGGGGAAAATCAAGATTATGTGCTGGTCTCCCAAGGGATTGTTTTCAATTGCTCCAGGAGACCGCATAGCTCAGATGTTGGTTCTCCCCTCTCATCATTCTAGATTTCCAGCTTCTGATAGGGAACGAGGCCTTAATGGGTTTGGATCTACAGGGAAAAATGCCTTCATGCTTGCCATGGGTTTGGATCAGAGACCTACGTTAGAATTAATAATAGAGGGAAGGCGATTCCTTGGATTATTGGATACAGGAGCTGACCGGAGTGTCATAAGACAGGAAGAGTGGCCCTCAAAGTGGCCACTTACTATCGCCTCCCAGTCCCTTCAAGGCTTAGGATACCAAGAAACACCTAGCATGAGCGCTAAGGAGCTTACTTGGCGCTCAGAAGAACAAGAAGGAAAGTTCCAGCCTTTCGTTGTATCACTCCCCGTTAATCTATGGGGACGGGATGTGCAGCAACAGATGCATTTGCAGCTTACCAATGAGTATTCCCCTGCATCACAAGCTATCATGAGGAAACAGGGATATTTTCCAGGAAAGGGGTTGGGAAGGAACCTTCAGGGAAGAAGTAGTCCAGTTCAGCCGTCATCCCATAGGTATAGAGAAGGGTTGGGTTTTTCATAGGGGCCTCTGAGGATAAGCAACGATTAAAGATACCCTGGCAAGTTGATACACCCGTTTGGACACCTCAGTGGCCCTTGTCAAAAGAGAAGCTCCAAGCGGCAAAACAATTAGTTGCAGAGCAGCTTCAGTTACATCATATTGAGCCTTCCACGTCACCGTGGAATTCTCCCATCTTTATTATTAAAAAGAAATCAGGAAAATGGAGATTGTTACATGATCTACGCTCCATAAATGCACAGATGGTTATTATGGGACCCGTACAACGAGGTCTCCCTATGCTTACAGCATTACCAAAAGGATGGCCTGTGATAACAATAGACATAAAGGATTGCTTTTTTTCTATTCCCATTCATGAAGAGGATAGACCTAGATTTGCTTTTACAGTTCCAGCCGTTAATCATGAAGCTCCTGATGAACGCTTTCAATGGCGAGTTTTACCACAAGGCATGGCTAATAGCCCGACTATGTGCCAACTTTATGTTGGCCGCGCCATTGACCCTATTCGAAGTCAGTTTCCCAATTTGAAAATTATACACTATATGGATGATCTTCTTATAACTGGAGAAAAGGTTAAGCAAGTCGAAGAATGCTTGCAAAGCCTTTTGAAAGCTTTAGCAAATGCAGAGCTTTATATTAGCCCTGAGAAGTTACAAAAGGGCATACTTGTTGATTTTCTTGGTACCCGTATTTCCCCAGATGAGATTATGCCCCAGAATATTACCTTACAAACTTCATGCCTTCATACATTGAATGATTTTCAAAAATTTTTAGGAAATGTTAATTGGCTAATGGGATATTTGAAAATACCAAAAGGAGACCTTATGCCCCTATATAAGATATTGGAAGGTAATCCTGATTTGACCTCTCCCCGACAATTGACATTGGAAGCTCAAAATTCTATCCAAAAGATACAGGAAGCGTTAAAAACAGCTCAATTAAAAAGATTAGACTATACTCAGTCATTCCAATTAGTAATCCTCCCTACAAAGGTTGTCCCTCTAGGAGTGGTTTGGCAGAATGGACCTCTTTGGTGGCTGCATGGACAAGGATTGGGATCTAAAAATGTCCACTATTATCCCGATTTAGTGGCAAGGCAGGCGTTAAATGGCCTGAAGTGGTGCCTTGAGTTTTTCGGCGAGCCACCAGCAACATTGATAGTGCCCTACACCAAAGAACAAATTGAGATTTTAACAGGTGCGACCTCATGGTGGGCTATTCTTGTGGTTAGTTTTGCAGGATATATTGATAACCATTACCCTAAACATCCTCTGTTAACATTTGCCTCGGAGGATACTGTTTATTTTCCTCGAATCACATCTCAAAATCCCATCATGAATGCCCCTGTAATTTATACTGATGGCTCAAAGACCGGCAAGGGTGCCATGTCCATCGATGGTCAGACCTACAGTTTCCAGTTTCCTACCACCTCCCCTCAGGTAGCAGAATGTCTTATTATACAAAAGGTTTTTGAGAAATATCCTAATATTTCTTTTAATTTGGTCTCTGATTCCCTATATGTTGTCAATTTACTTAAAAATTTGGAAATTGCTGCCTATATACAACCTTCTAGTATGGTGGCGCCGGTATTAAGACAGATTCAAGCCTTGATGTTACTTCGCTCTCAACCTTTTTATGTGACTCATATTCGAGCACATAGCGGGCTTCCAGGGCCAATGTCAGCCGGGAATACGTTGGCAGATGAGGCCACCCGCATAGCCATAGCTGCTTGGATTATGAGTACACCTTGTGAACAGGCACAAAAGTTCCATGATAATTTTCATGTATCTGCTAACACCTTGCGCCTGAAGTTCAATATCTCCAGGGAACAAGCTCGTAAGATTGTCAAAAACTGCCAACATTGTGTTGCCTTTCACCATCCACCGCATATAGGAGTTCTCCCCAAAGGGCTGAAACCCCTAGCCTCGTGGCAAATGGATGTTACCCACATCTCAGAGTTTGGGAAACAAAAATATGTTCACGTTTCAGTGGATACCTTTTCTGGCATTATTTTTGCCACTGCCATGACTGGTGAAACGACACGCCATGTCATTGCCCATTGTCTAGCTGCATGGGCCAGCTGGGGTAAGCCTTTGTTCTTGAGAACGGATAATGGTCCGGCTTACACTTCTTCCTCATTCCATTCCTTTTGTGCAACAATGGATGTTCAACACTCCACTGGCCTCCCTTATAATCCACAGGGACAAGGCATAGTGGAACGTGCAAATCGTACTATTAAAGAACTGCTTCAAAAACAAAAAGGGGGAATAGGGCGCACCCCTGGCGAGCGCCTCTCCTTGGCTCTTTTCACTCTTAATTTTTTAACTTTGGATGAAGCATCTAAGACCTCTGCTGATCGCCATGTGGGCGTAACACCAGTCCTTCGGGAGATGGTGTTATGGAAGGATGTGCTAACAAATAAATGGATGGGCCCTGACCCCGTATTACGTAGGTCAAGGGGATCTCTTTGTGTTTTCCCACAGAATGCAAGAGACCCGATTTGGGTGCCGACAAGACTAACACGAGGGGTACAACAACATGAGGAAGATGGAGAAGATGATGCTGACCTTCCTGAGAATTTGAAATGTTACAATTGAATTTCACCGCCTCTATTGCTGCCCTAAATCAGACGCGTGCTCATTTGACCACCTTGGGAGAATTTACTGATTTTTTGGTCACAGCTGCATCTTATGTGAAGGAATGGGCTGGGGTGTGGGCGATGGGAACAGTGGGCTTGATTGGTCTAGTCATACTGGGTTGGATCCTCTGTAGGTTGATAAAGCGCAATCGTACAGAGCGTACACTTATGCTCAAAGCTATGGCCGCCCTGGATGCTGGCGGTTCCCCAAGTATCTGGTTGGCCCAGCTGAGGGAACTGTAGGCTGTCCTTGCACTCGGAGGGCTCTGCCCATTGCACCCGATTAGGAAGCCTATGATACTGCTCCTGCACACGGAGAGCTATGCTCATTGCACCCGTTTTGAGAGTATCATTGTTCCTCCTACTCAGCACTCGCCCATCGAGCAGGAAGCTCATCATGAGGAGACTCCTAGCTCTGGGTTGCCAAAAACAAAAAGGGGGAACTGCAGCAGTCCGCTGGCTCAAACGCCATTACAAGATGGCGCTGGTTTCCTGTTTATCCCGAATGCTAACGTGTCGCTCTCCCGCCCGATAGTACTGACCAATCAGCTTACCGCCCAAGCTCCGCCCCCAGAACCTGCATATAAGCCAGCTTGCCCCGGCGCCCGGGGCCCTCCTCCCGTACCAGCTCTCCCGAGAAGCCATAACCGAGCAGCGTTCAATAAAACCGTGATAGAGGAAGAATCTTGGAGTCGTGTCTTGCTTCCCCGCTGGTCGGGGCGCGCCGCAACGTGCCTTGTTTTGAGCCCTTTAGCATTACAAATACACAGTGTGCGACCCGTCCTGGGGCAGCAGAGTTAAAAAAGAATTGTTCGAGAACGATTCATTTCAAAAATATAAAAAAGGTGCATGCATGTCTGTCTCCCCAAGGTCTGCCCTGCTAAAAACTACATCTGCGTAAGAATCTAGTTTGCATTCCTTTTTTAAAAAAACATACAAAAAGCAGTCATCTACAGGCAGTTTCCCCAGATTTTCACAGAGTGAAATGATCCTCTCCTTGATGACGCCATCACGTTGTGACCCGTGTCTCCAGAAGCCTGCGAAGGAAAGGGGGAGTCATTAGAGGCACAAGCTTGCTCTGCTGTAATGACCTGTGTGTTAAATTCGAGGTGGAGGATGTGATGCTGGGGTCCAAATCCCTCCTCAGTGAGGGATGAAGCCAGGGCTGATGGGGGGTGGGCACAGTTCTGGGGCCATAGGAATATTCAAGACCAAAGGCCAGATATTCCAAGGAGGCAGACTCCAGCTTATAGGAAAGGCCTTCTCAAGCCCTAAACAGTCCCAATATGGCTGTATGGTGGTGGTAAGCATTTCATTCCAGGAGGCCCACAACCAAGGGCTGGCCAATAGTTCATGCTGTAGAGGGAGCTCAAGACGTGGATGTGAACCACGTTCTTATAAATGATATAAAACAATACATATAATCACATATATCATGCATAATAAAAAACTTGAGTATTGGGAAGACAACTTAGAAGATCTGATTTCCCAGCTTTGCTGAAGTCCTATGGTTTCACACGTCCATGTTTTTCTCTCTATGCCTAGGACTTCTGATGACTTACAGAGACCTTCACCCCCAGGGCCACTTCCTCAGTGACTCCTTCCTTTCAACCTCCCCGGTATAGACTCTGCTGCCTCGTGCCCATTACTCTCCCCAGACTGTGCTGATGTCTGTCATTTCTCTGTACATGCTCTCTCTTTTTAAAAACGTGTCGATTTATTATGTATCCAGTGTCTTTTAATTATGCTTACAGTGCTCTGTCTGCATATATCCCTGCAGGGCAGAGGAGGGCACCAGATCTCACTACGGATGGTTGTGAGCCACCATGGGGTTGCTGGGAATTGAACTCATGACCTCTGGAAGAACAGCGAGTGCTCTTAACCTCTGAGCCATCTCTCCAGCCTCTCTGTATATTCTCTACAGAACTGATGGAAGGCAGTCCAACAAAAGCAGTCAGAAGGATCAAGGGTTTAGAACCACAGCAAAATCCTTCTGTTTTTAAGAATGTCTATCACAGATGGCTCAGCAGCTACGAGCACTGGCTGCTCTGGCAGAGGACCTGGGTTCGGTTCCCAGCACCCACATGGCAGCTCACAACCATCGGTAACTGCAGTTCCAGGGGATCCAATGTCCTCTTGTGGCCTCCACTGGTATTAGGCATTCAGGCAAATACTCATACACATAAAAAATTTCAAAAATAAAAGAAAGTCAACTACACTTATTTCTAATTCTTCCTGTTCTATCAGACCTTGCTGTTCATGATGGTAACTCTGAAACCTGTGAGAGGACCATGCTGCCTTCTGGCTCTAGTGAGTGTGTGTGTGTGTGAGTGTGTGTGTGTGTGTGCGCGCGTGTGTGTGTGTGCGTGTGTGTGCGTGTGTATGAGTGTGTGTGTATGTGTGTGTGTATGAGTGTGTGTGTGCGTGTGTGTATGAGTGTGTGTGAGTGTGTGCGTGTGCGTGTGTGCGTGTGTGTATGAGTGTGTGCGCACGCGCGCGTGTGTGCGTGTGTGTGCGTGCACGTGTGTGTGCGCGTGTGCGTGTGTGCGCGCGTGTGTGTGCGTGCGTGCGTGTGCGCGTGTGTGCGTGTGCGTGTGTGCGCGTGTGCGTGCGTGTGTGTGCGTGTGTGTGTGTGTGCGTGTGTGTGTGTGTGTGTGTGCGTGTGTGTGTGTCTGTGTGTGTGTGTGTCCATGTCCCACTTCATCCACCTGGCACAGTTGTGTGACTTGCTATGGCCAATGATCCATCAGCGAATGTGACATCACTTTTGAGCGGAAACTTGAGTGAGACGACGCACACTTCCTGCTCCTCCTGTCTGTCATAAGAACGGACATGACCCGCACCAGGGCTGCTGCTCCGACCTGGCTTTGATTGGGAAATCAGTGGGACAGAGTCACAGTCACGTCTCTTATGCCACAGGGAGGGAGACAGAAATGACTTGGGATGTGTACCATGTTCCTCACAGGAGGTCGGCGGGAACTTGGGAGTGGAGGCTTTTGTATCTGCTCAGATCGAGGACCGTCACCGTGCTGTGGGACTGAGCCTCTCCGATGGCATTGGCCGCGTGACAGTGGTACACCCCCTCATCTTCCTTCCTCAGAGGGTTGATCTAGAAACACAACGGACAAGTTTATAGGATTGCACACGGCACGCGTCACACTCAAAACTGACAACCTTCTTCAGCGTTCCTTCTTTTCAGGCAGGCTCTCAAACTCACTATGTAGCTGAGGATGATCCTGAACTCCTGATCTTCCGGTTTTCACTTCTCGAGTGCTAGGATGAGAGGTCTGTGTGACCACGCAGGGTTTCTGTGGCGCTGGCAAGCCAACACTGGGCTTCCTGGGTGCTAAGCAAGGACTCCACCAACTGAGCCACACCCCAGCCTGTACTCAGTTCACAACAACAGAGCTGCATGGTTGTTGCTTTTCAGAATCTGACAGGCCGCCTGGTTTCTTTGACAGGCCGCCTGGTTTCTTTTCTTACCATGGAGACAGGCACACTGCGACACTGCCTTTTTAGGGATGCTCTCGAAGGGCCTGCCCTCTGCTGTGGCTCTTGTTTTAATGGTCTCTCTGTATTCTCAGCCTTTACTGTGAGCTTCCTGGCCCTTTCACTAAAAGGTGACAAGGGCTGATTTTGAAGAAAAGGGCATAAATCTTAAGGACAAATATCTACCCAGAAGAGAAGACTGCCAAGTGTTCTTTATGGGGCAGCCTTTACAAGATACCACCAAGAGACCTTGTCCGCAACTTTTCTCACACACAGAAAAGAGAGAATATGCTTGATTTGAAAAGGCCACATACACTCGACTGTGTCCAAAGTCCCTCACCTGGATGAAGAACTACCCAGAGCTGGTGGAAGTGAGGCAGACATCTATTGATTCCCCAGGGTCCAGGGGGGCTTTGCTATGTCCGGCGTGAGATATCAGGGAAAAAAAAAATCTACGTATACTATGTTCTTATGTCTGTTAACTTTATTCCTCTAAGACAAAATTCTATCAATTCAGCTACAGCTCCCCCAGGCATTCAAGGCAGGAACAACTTTAGACATAACAAGCCCTATATTCGTCTACTTTATTTCTCTGGGATGAAATCCTGTCTCCATAACCACAGTTCCGTCCAGTTCCCCAGCTCATAGTCCTGCTAATGACTAACTCCTATGCTTCCAGCCTCATCTTCGTCCTCTGTATCCTCTTTCTCCATCTCTGCTACCCTCTACTACTGGCACTCAGAAAACGCTACTGGAGATCTGCTTACCCTCTAGGGAACCTCTGTCATCCTTGCCTGCCCTTTCTTTCCCTGGGCTTGTGGTTCCCTGCCTCCTCAGGAATGTTGTTTTATCTCTCACCTTGATATGTAAAAATCTCTTTTGTTTTCAGTCCAAGTGCTCTGGAGAAGCACTAGGCCTCCTCAAGGCGAGGGGATGGTCTGAGCTTCATTAGCACAGGAAATGAAGCTATGTGTCTCCTGCCAGCTTGTCTCCTAAGCTCAGCAGGGCAGTTAGTAACTTAGTAGGTTCAGCAGGTCTGGGGAGCTGAACTGTTTACCAATAGGTCTGGGCATGCAAGGATTTCGTAGCAGAAGACAGCTGGAATATTAAAGGCTGGGTAACACCAAATATTCATAATAAATGGCTTTGCCTTTTGACAGACCCTTGGCCGGTTAAAGTTCAGCTTTAATACACAGCTGAATCTCTATGATATATTCTTGCGGCCCCGCAAGAGACATCCCCCCTAAGAACATGCTGGAGTTCACCACCACATCCATATACACTCTCATCTCTCTGGCTTATCCTGTACTAACAGCCCCTGACCACTGCAAATCACTACAGGCTGTGGGGCAGTCAGGTACACAGTATCATTAACTCACACCAGTCAGGAGAAACACTCCATCCTTCTGGGAAGCTCCTTAAGCAGGAAGGTGAACAACTCAAAAGAACTTCAGGAAGTCCCTGAAACTGAGTAAATTCACTAGGCCCCTCCCTGCCAGAGTAAGCAATAAAAACTGAGAGTCCCCCTGAGACAGAAGGAAGCTGAGCTTCAAGACTGAGACCAGACCAGCTGCCTGGAAGAGGTTTAGACCAACTGAGGCACCTGGAAAGGAACTCTCCAACCTGTTGAGCTGCCTGCAGGCTGCACAATGTGCTCCAGGTTCCCAGCTTTGTGAGCTGTCACCCATGCTGGGGTGGGCTTTGGGGATGCAGCTGTCTTTGAATCATTTCTGCTCCTGTAAGTGATCCTAATAAAACTCATTGGTTCACCAAATTGGACTTCGATGGTATCCATACTGTGGTCTGTCATGGGAATCCTTGTCTGGGGTGTGTAGACGTGTGTGTGTGTGTGTGTGTGTGTGTGTGTGAGAGAGAGAGACAGACAGACAGACAGAGACAGAGACAGAGAGACAGAGACATCTCCCCAGGAAAGTTTTGTCACACAACACGGGGAGAAGGGTGAGTGTTACTGGTCTCATTTTATAGGAGACTCACAGCTACCCCACAGGCTGTTAGGTCACAAGAAACCAAGGCTAAGACAGCAACAGTGACTGACCAGCCTCAACCTTAGCTCCTGCTCAAACAAGTGCCATTCCCTTATCTTAGCAAAAATGTTCTGAGTCCTGTTAAGGGTGCCCTGCAGGAGAACCCCGATGCTCCAGCTCCCTCTAGGTAGGAGCATTAGCTTCTTGTGGCTGCTGTCACAAATAGTTCCAACTTTAGCAGCTTAACACAACACCAACTTATCGACCTTCAAAATGGGTCCAGCAGGCTCAAATCAGGGTATGTCCAGCATCCCTACACCTTGAGGGTACAATGTGTCTTCTTGCCTTGGCCAGCCTCCAAGGGACACCAGCACCATATGGCTCTGTCCTCTGTCTTCAGTTCAGTTATGGTGGAAGCACCTCTCTCATCCTGCAGTCCCTTCTGCCTCCTTCCTCCTCATATAGACTCACCTTTAAATTAGACCAACCTGGGTAATCCATTAAGTTTCCTGTGACGCTAACAGCATGTGACTTACTTGCAAGTCTCCCTAGGCAATCTCATCTTAAAGCCTTAACCCCCACTTGCCACATAGGGTAGCCTATCCACAGCTGGGCACTGGGACATCTTTTAGGGCCACTGCAGCAGATCACTTATTGTGGTGGTTTAAATGTAACTGGCCCCCATCATCTCACAGGGAGTGGCACTATTTGGAGGTGTGGCTTTGTTGGAGTGGGTATGGCCTTGCTGGAGGAAGTGTGTCACAGTGGGGGCAGGCTTTGAGGCTTCTTATGCTCAGGATACCGCCCAGTGTCTCACTCGAATTCCTGTTTCTTGCAAGATGTAGGACTCTCAGCTACTTCTCCAGCATCATGTCTGCCTGCATGCTGCCACGCTGCAGCATCATGATGATAATGGATGAAACCTCTGAACTCTAAAGTGAGCCACCCCAATTAAATGTTTTCATTTATGAGAGTTGTCACGGTCATGGGGTCTCTTCACAGCAATAAAAACCCCAACTAAGATACTTATACTCTTGGGAGCTATCTAACCCTGCCCACTCCAGAGGGTCCAGTGGGACAGACAGGGACAAGCTGGAGCTGGTGGCACACGCCAGTTATTTTGTGGGCTGGAGCAAAAGGTTAAGAATTTGAGGTTAGCCTGGGCAACTTAGTGAGACCTTGTCTCAAAATTTTAAATGTTTAAAAATTACATTTATTTACTTATTTTGTGAATACACACATATATATGGAGACCAGAGAACAGCTTGTAGAAATCAGTTCTCTCCATCCTCCATGTGGGTCCTGGGGATTGAACTCAGGTCAAGCACCTTTACCCACCAAGCCTTCAAACTAAAAATTTGCCATCAGCCTTCAAAATAAAAATCTGAAGTGAGGTCCTGGGTTCGATCTCCAGCCAAGCCAAAAGAAAAGAATAGGGAACAGTTTTAAAAGTATAACATGTCATGGGAAGACAAAGCGTGGTTTGTTGATAATATCCAATAATCTGAAACACTCACCAAAATCCAGGATGTGGTCTCATGGTCAGAAGGGCCCCCACGCACCTGGACAGCTATATTGACATGGTCTCCAGGCAATTCCTCCAACTCCTCAGTGCCCTCAGGAGAACCCACGACCTATATGAGGCACAGAAAGCATGCACAGTTTAGAAAAATAATCCTGAGCCTGGCTGACACCCCCTCACCCCAGGCCTCTGGCCACCTGCATCCTCCCCAAGACTCCAAGGCAGAAATCCAAATGCCTGTCATTCTTATGCAAATAACTCAGCCGTCTTTTAAATCTGTGTCTATTAAGTCTGTGTCTATTGGACAGCGCCACCTGCTGGACAGTGAGGTTGCCAACTTCGCCAAAGGGTGGAGGAGGATGGGAATAGCTGTGGATTTCACAGTCCTAATCAGAGCTGGCGGGGCAAGGGGTCAACTAAACTTGTGACCTTTGCCAGTCTCAGAATTGGCCCTCAGTGTTCAGGACATGATTGAGTCTCGGTCACCAGTCTGTTTATAGCTCCGTGCCACAACAGAGCAGGGTCTAAGGACCCAGCAGCTGTTAGTACGTCGCTAGCAGAGCTTTCTAAGGCACCTAAAGTGACCAAATGAACAAGTGGTATGGGAAGGAATACAACCTCGCCTTTGGAGAGAGCTCTAGGGTGGCAGCTTTGATGCATGGGGCTGGAGTATCTTTGTCTAATCCTCTGGCCCGCATACAAACACACCTAAGGAAAAACTGTTCACCACCCACGGGTCCTTCTGTTTCTGTCCCTCTCTCCCACGCTCACAACAGGTGCGCATGCACACAGGCAAACGTGTAAATGCTTGGAGAAAATTACCTTCTTCCAGGTGATGACCGGCGTGGGCACAGCCTTCACCTCACACGAAAGGAACACTTGAGCCCCAGTGACATTGTGAACATCTCGAGGTGGCATGAGGACCACAGGAGCTAGGAGAAGACAAAGAACCATCCTTTACCCTGACAGGAGTCCAACCCTGACTTCTGAGGGCCTGCAGGAAGCCCCTCCAGGAGGGAGTAGTGGGTCCTCTGAGGAAGTATACTCCTAGGCCTGGGATCTGCAGGTCTACCTTTGTTTTTACCACTAGAAAAACAGAACCAAAGGGGAAAAGTGATGTCCAGATGTCCGGCGGTCAGTGGTGGAGCTTGGGTCTCAACACCCTCTCTCCCTGAGTACCCCAACACCTCAGCTATCATCTGCGTATTTATTGCTGGCTCCATAGCCCCTGGCTGCTTCCTAGACTCTCACTCTAACTATGGCTCATATAAGTGTCCGTGGGGGGTGGGGTCCCGAAAATCTGGTGACAATCAAAGTTTTCTGAACACATGATGGCCAAAATTTAATTCCAAGTCAAAGAAGGATGAATCTGGGGTGCTCTAATAGTGCTCACACATGTTGTGTCATATAACTTCACGGCAGTTTTGACTTCAGAGCACAGGAGCTCTGCACCATAAATGCCATCTATTGCGCCACACCCCCTAACAGCACTGCCCGACACCCCCTAACAACACTGCCGGACACCCCCTAACAACTCTGCCGGACACACCCTAACAACACTGCCGGGCACACCCCTAACAACACTGCCGGACACACCCTAACAACACTGCCCTACACACCGAGGACCCACGCCCCAAACGCCTCAGTTCAGATTCTAGACAGCCGTGTGTGATGAGCTGCGGCGGTTTGTGGGAATTCTTTGTTTTATTTTTACCGTGCATGCTCTCTGCTCTTACAGAAACATGACCGACTTACAGAAAACAAAGCCCCCTTTTTTTTTTTTTTTTTTTTTTTTTAAGATTGGGCCTCTTTAGCCCAGGCTGACCTCAAACTCTCTACTAGCCAAGGATAACTTCAAACTTGCGATTCTCCTGCCTCCAAGTCCTGAGTGCTGGGATTACAGCTGTTGCCATCAGTTGGCCTGTGGTTAAATTCAGCATTTTATGCACACTAAGCAAGCACTCCAACTGAGGCACATCCCCAGCCCTCTTCTGCCATTTTGTACTAAGTATTATTTATAAGAAGAGGTACAATAAAAAAAAAATCAACTTTGGAAAGTGTTGAAGATACCCTACATCTGGCAGTATGGATGTCAGAGAAGATTCCATTCTTTTTTAAAAGAATTTTAAAAAGGTTTAACTTTCTGTGTATGTTTGTTTTGTCTACACGTATGTCTGCGCACCATGTGTGTGCCCAGTGCCTGCAGAGGCCAGAAGAGGGTGTCACATCCCCTGGAACTGGAGTTACATAGAGTTGTGAGCTGCCATGTGGGTGCTGGGCATTGAACTCAGGACCTCTGGAAGAGCAGTCAGTGCTCTTAACCCCTGAGCCATCTCTCCAGCCCCCAAGATAGAATTCTTTATCTGAAGATAAACAAGCACACCATTGCATTAGGGTACAACACAGCTTGTACCATCAGTGAATGGTAGAAATCATACATACATTAAAGAACTGTGCTGTGGGATGGGCTGTATGTCAAATGTGTTGCTCTGATTGGTCAATAAATAAATCACTGATTGGCCAGTGGCCAGGCAGGAAGTATAGGCAGGACTAACAGAGAGGAGAACTGAGAGAACAGGAAGGTGGAGGGAGACACTACCAGCCGCCACCATGACAAGCAGCATGTGAAGATGCCGGTAAGCCACGAGCCACGTGGCAAGGTATAGATTTATAGAAATGGATTAATTTAAGATGTAAGAACTAAATAGCTAGAAGCCTGAGCCATTAGGCCAAATAGTTTAAATAATATAAGCATCTGTAGTTTATTTTATAAGTGGGCTGTCGGACTGCCGGGGCTTGGCAGGTCCCGGAGAGAAAACTCTCCAGCTACAGAACTGTTTAAAGTGTATTTCTCTATGATTTATTACCAATGTTTGATGTGTATTTGCATGCTTACTTTATAGACTCTGTACTCAGGGTTACCTAGGGATTTCTCAGGTCCTACAATGGAAAAGCTTTAAGAACCCTGAGGGGTGGTGTCAAGTTTCCAAGGGCAGAGACACTTTTCTGCCTCTGTGTAGAGGGGTTTCAGTGAAGAGGGACTTGGGGTTTTGTTTCTTTAAGAGGACCTGAGAACCTGCAGCACCGGTTAGACCCTTAGCTCACCCTTTGCACAGCGCTTCTTGACTCACTGGGGATCTGTTCGGCTAGCATCAAGTCTCATCCAGAGGTACCTCGATGCCCTGGCCTTCCCTGTGCTCAGGACTTACTGCTCCTACTCTTGCCCCAACTCCACAGGAGGATTGACTACCAACCCTACAGGCCTAGCTACACAATCAAGTCCTAAACAGGGTTCTGTTCATATTTGACCAGCTGCATCACAGCTGGCCTCGGGGGCCAGGGGTCTCTACCTAGTCTCACCGGTACCAGACAGCAAGTCCAGCCATGAAGTCTGGCAAGGTGGAGGCCTGGCCAAGGGAAGGCTATCAGCTCTTGTCTCTTCTCTGGTGACTTGAGGAGACCCCTGCTTCCCCGGGCTGTAGAGGGAACCAGCCATGGAAGGAGAAAGCCATTACTGCGGTAGCCTGACATGTAAGGAAGAGTCGGGCAGATGTGGCAGACAGATCACTAGATGAAGAGAACACGGCACATAAAAGAGAAACACCACCATTCTGGAGCCAGCAAACCGAACAGTATGGTAGGGCCTGTGCCCACTGGGATCCGGCTGCAATAAAACACCAGAACAAAGGGAGGGAGGCGAGGTTGACCACGGTGAAGGATGCAGCAGTGGAAGGCCACAGGAAGGAATCACAGATGGTGTGGGCTGCCCTGTGGGTGCTGGGAATCAAACCCGGGTCCTCTGGAAGACCAGCCAGTGCTCTTAACTGCTGAGCCAATACAGAAAGGAGACTGGTATGGGCCCTCCAGACACAGTGAGGGCAGACCTTGTCCGAGCCAGTGCCTGAGCATTTGCACACCCCCAGGAATGGAGCGCTCACTGCAGAGCTGGGCCCCTGGAGGGCTCTAGGAGCAATCTCATTCTCGCGGGAGCGGCTTTTTTCCTTTTTTTTCCCTTTTTTTTTTCTTTCTCCGAGACAGGGTTTCTCCGCGTAGCTTTGGAGCCTGTCCTGGAACTCACTCTGTAGCCCAGGCTGGCCTCGAACTCACAGAGATCCTCCTGGCTCTGCCTCCCGAGTGCTGGGATTAAAGGCGTGTGCCACCACCACCTGGCTGGAGAGATGGCTCAGCTGTTAAAGGCTAGGCTCACGACCAAAAATATAAGAGCAGCTTCTTTCCTGCCGTCACCACCTGATGTTGCCGGGGCCGGAGCCCTTGGTACAATGGCTCTCCGGTGAGTACAGACTGCCTGGCCCACGCCAGGCCACCTACCCCTTCCAATCAGCCACGCTTCCAGCTCTGCCCACGTGACTGCTCTCTAAAGGGATGTCCAAACCCACACCCAAGAGTGCAGCCGGTGCTCCGGTGATGAGAGCCCCCCAACTTCCAACACGCCCTGCAGCCACAGACCCACACAGGGGTTGTCTGGCAGAAGCCCCATCTGTGACAACAAAGAGGGGCTAATTTATTCACATCCTCCAGCCGGCACCTCCTCACAGCCACACAGGCGAGTCCAGCTGCAAGACCTTCCACCCACAAGCCTGTCCCCACACTGCTGTGGGACAGTCATACGGCCCCTGATTCCAGGGCCATCAATAGGTTCCAGAGGGACGCTCCGTCAACGTGTTTCACTTCCCTTCAAGTAAAGTCATAAATTTTAAATGAGACTTCATCACTCCCTTTCAGGGCTAAATGAATAAACCAGTAAATCACATTTCCTCCGCGCGCTCCTCGAGTCTCCCTCTCCCTCTCTTTCAATAACTACAATTAGGAAGGACTGTCTAGGGAAGGCTGCTCTTGCCACCGCTTTCACGGCAGGAGACACCATTTCTTTTACAAAGGAGACCCCTGCTCTCAGCGTTAAAGCAACATTTCCCCATACATTTATTTATCTATAAATTTGCATGCTGCATTCAGCTCATTCTGGTGCACAGATCCATGTTGAACTGATGCATACGGCTGGGAAGTCACCGTTGGAAGCAGAGCAGTTCTGTGACCTTGAAAGATTTCCTCAGGCTGCCTGTTGTCAGTCATCTTCTTTTAATTTCAATGTATCTGGCGTTAAATTTGTGTTCTTGGCCATAACCGCTCTGCACAGTCAATAACAATCAAGGTAATAGCAACGCGCTGTCAGTCTGCTGGCTGCCTACAGCTGTTAACGCCCTCCTTTCCAGCAATCTTAACGCACGCCAGCAGGGGGAGCTGGCCAGGGTTAGCCCAACCTCAATGGTGGGAGGTGGGATTCCTCTTTCTGGTTGTGCCTTTCCCCTAGAGGACTCTTCTGCCTCCTCACACCAGCCCTGGAAGGTTGGTGTTTTAGCTCTCATTTTACAGCCAGGGAACTAAGGCTTAGGAAGGTGAAGGGCCTGGAGGAACAGGGACTCAAATTCCCGCCACGGTTCCATACCATTCCACACTATTTTTGAAACTGAGACAACTGTTATTTGGGTGGACTCCGTCCCAGAAGAAGAGAGCATCCTTTTAGAGACTGTGTCAAGGGTTCCCAGGCACAGTGGTTTGCCAGGAGGCCTCACAGCTTACAGGGTGTAGTCACATAGTCACAACCCATGTCAAGTCAAGGATACAGAGCAAACTCACCCGAAAGGAAAGTCAGGTAGGGGATCCAGGCGCCAGCGACCAGGGGAACCACACAGGGGACAGCCGTGGATTGAGACACTACCATGAAGTGCTGTGTAGTCGGGAAGCCCACGAGGGGCTTGGCACCAGGGTTTAGTGGGGGCTGATCACACAGGTATTGAATTATGTACCAAAGTCTCAGATCCCTAGATGGGTGGAGAAGTGACCTCCAAAGCTTATGTGCTGGAGGCTGAGTTCTCAGAGTGCTATGGGGTGGGGGTGGTAGTGTAACTGCCCATTCAGGAAGTGGAGCCCAGCAAGAGGTCTTTAGGTCACTAGAGGTACTATTTCAGAGGGGACTGCAGGGTTCTGGTGCCTTCTCTCTTCGGCTTCCTGGCTTGGGAGGTAAGCAGTGTGCTCCACCACACACTCCTGCTGGCCTGGGCTGTTCTGGCCAGGGGCGAAAAGAGGAATGAGGCTACGGATTCTGGACTGGAACCCCCAGAACCTGGAGCCAACAGAAAGCCATTCTGTCATGGTCACTGTGGGATTCATGGTGATGAAACATCAACATGGACCACCCTCCGCCGTTCAGGCAGTGAGCCACGCCCCTCAGTTCTGGGAATGGTTTCCTTTCCTCAAGTCCAGGCTCTCGGAAGCCAGCCACAGGCCAACCTTGCCAGTTGATCATTCTGAAGTGACAGTCTCAGGCCAGTTATTTGAGCTCTCTTCTGCACAGGGAGGAAACATTCCACATATCACCTCCCAGCCATGCCCACGAGAGACTCCCCATAACACTAGCAGGACATCTCTGGTCCTCACACTACTCAAGTGTGACAGCGGGGTGCTCTGTGACTACCAGAGCCTGGAAGAACGGTACGGTGGGCAGGGAGAGCTTAAGGAAACCCACTTCAAGTTCTGTCTAGGCTGTGTGTCCAGTGTCATGCTTCAGTTTCAGCTGCAGCTTCTTCAGATTGGACACGGCACCCATCCGCCTTGGGACCTGAGTCAGTCCACGGCTGGCTGGCTGGTGCTGTGGGATGGTCTGTATGTCAAATGTGTTGCTGATTGGTCAATAAATAAATCACTGATTGGCCAGTGGCCAGGCAGGAAGTATAGGCGGGACTAACAGAGAGGAGAATTGAGAGAACAGGAAGCTGGGTGAGGGAGACACTGCCAGCCGCCACCATGACAAGCCGCATGTGAAGATCCCGGTAAGCCACAAGCCACGTGGCAAGGTATAGATTTATAGAAATGGATTAATTTAAGATATAAGAACAGTTAGCAAGAAACCTGCCACGGCCATACAGTTTGTAAGCAATATAAGTCTCTGTGTTTATTTGGTTGGGTCTGAGTGGCTGTGGGACTGGCGGGTGAGAGAGATTTGTCCTGACCGTGGGCCAGGCAGGAAAACTCTAGCTACAGGCTGGCACTGTTCCTATTAGGTCCGTGGCAAGACAGAGACATTACAGTGGAAGGGCAGAATGGAAGAAAGCTGTTCACCTAATGGCTGCCAGGGAGCAGAGCGGGGAACAGAGATGGTTCTTGGGACAAGACTTCCCCTAAGGCACGGATGCCCACTTACTTCCTATAGTGGGGCCCCACCTCCCGAAGACTCTACCACCCCCAATAGTGCCAGAGCTGGGGACTAAACCTTTAATACACAAATCTTCCCGGAACACTTCATATTTAAGCCATGACATGCCCGCTGCCTGCCCTCCACGGCGGAAGTGAGGAAGACCCCCTGCAATCTGCCCCGGTGTCCTAAGGAGGGACCCAGGGACACAGCAGCTCCTGCGACCCACAACAGACCTTTCTATTGTACTGTGTTTGCAGCCCTCTGCTGACCTCTGGTGACAGGTCCTATCTGGTGCTACCAGAGGTCATGACCCTCAACCCTCAGGATCTCCCGAGTTCAGAGGTCCTGCAGTGGTTCCATGCCCTGCAGGCTGGGGATGGATGGAAGTGATCTTCAAAGAGCCCAGGACATAGTTTCTCATTTCAGTGTTGTCAGGGCCGCCATCATCCTGGGAGGAGCAGGGTTTTCCTTCCCATCTACCTTTGACCAGAATAAAGTGACTTTTCAGGAGGGCTGGCGGCTCCTGGCAGATCCAGTCTTCTAAATGGATCAGCTCCATCTTTCTAAGTCTTCCCTGCTCAGCACTTGCTTTCTTCTCATGCTCACAGCAGCCCAGGAAATCCAGGATGGCACGGCTCCATCCATTCCAGGGCTAGACAGGAGGTCACAGTCACTCAGCTGTGTGTGGTCAGAGGATGTAGGGACCACTGCATAGGCAAAACAGTACTGGGGAGACTCAGCTGCCTGGGAGTCCAGGTGCTGCCTGCTGCTGCTTAGGCAGGCTGTGAACCATTGTCTGCTCGGGAAGAGAACACTGCCCCACACCCTCTGGCATGCAGGAACATAATGACGGTGTCTGTGTCAGCTGTGTGGATCTGCACAGATCAAAGGACCTGTATTATTATTACTGCATGTGGTGGTCTGTCTCCCTACCCTTTCCATTAAATGGGTCCTTGGTGGCTGAATGAAAGATCGTCCTACATGCCTCAGAGATTTAAGTAAATGGTGTCATGGAAAGCAAGAATAGCCAAAGTCGTCCCCCAGGACCCTATCTGCTTGTATTAAGACACACACAAGCAAAGGATTTAATGATCAACGTGCCGAACAGGCTTGATAATTTATGCTTATAATCACGGTTGGATGTGGAAGGAGCCCAGCTTAATCCCACTGCCTGCAGCCTGTGACTCAAATCCCCTCCCTCGGCATTCATGAAAGGCTTTGGAACACGAGGCCCCTTTCTTTGTCCCTCTCACAAAGTGGCATTCGCCGCCTCTTCTGTTACCTGGTAACACGTACCTCGGGCTTCTAAATGGAGCAGGAATTCCAACGAAGGTGAATTTTCTAAGGTTCAGGAGCTCAAGCTCTGAGAAGTTGCTAGGGCTCAAAGGCTGGAGCCGGATGGCAGGGATCTGTCAAGAACCAGGCAAATGGGCCTGGGGCCCTGTCTCAGCTGGGGCCAGCCATGCAGCTTCAAGAAATCCCCTGGTGTGCCTCAACGTTCCCTTTTATTAAGGCAGTGGTTCTCAACCTGTCAGTCGAGACCCCTTGGAGATCGAATGACCCTTTCCCAGGGGGTCACCTGAGACCATCGGAAAACACAGATATTTACATTACAAGTCATAACAGTATCAAAATTCCAGTTATGAAGTAGCAATGAAAATAATTTTATGGGTGGGGGTCACCACCACATGAGGAGCTGTATTAAAGGGTCGCAGCATTAGGAAGGTTGAGAATCACTGCATTAAGGGGATAGGTAAGCCCTCTCCCCTTCTTCTGGTGACTGCAAAAATCCAGGACAACAATTCATGCAAAGCAATGTTTAACAATAAAAGGCACACATAGGTCTTCCATGTACAGGGCTCAAAGGACGCTCTCAGTATTAGGCAGTGGGCAATTCTGAGCAAAGGCTTCTGGGAAGGGCAGCATCTAGACCCAAACACTGCCACCACTGTCCCATGGAGGCATCACTGGTCTCCACTGGGAAGGAGCTAATCAATATATGTATGAGTCCTCATCTCATTAAAGCCGAGGTACCTGGGTGCTGGAGGAGTCTGGGGGGAGCTGAGGAGGAGTGACTGTCACCAATACTGAAGTAAAACTGTCTGTTTCCCTTCAAACGGGGTCCCCTGGGGCTTTGTTAAAAGTGCTCCCGCTGTGTCTTTTGAATTAAAGATGGCTTCAGGGCAGCCCAGAATGAGGTGTAGCCAGAGTGGGAAACAGCCCCTGTGCAGGAGCCCATGCCTCCCTGAGATATAAGGCAAGGACCACACAAGCTTGTGAAGACAGAGGTGACAGGTAGAACACCAGGTCTCAGGTGGGTGACACAAGCCCTGGTGGAGAGGCCAGCTGAGCTCAGGAGTGCCACTAATGAGGGCCTGGAAATTGGCTTCTGAATTGCTCCCTTTGGCTCGGAGGACCTCTTTATTCTCCAGGCTGGAGCCCAGGGCGGGGCTCAGAGCCCATAGATCAGAGCCGAGGGGCTGGCACATTTACTTGTCATTTGGTAATTTTCAGTGAATTAGGGGTGTGGGTTTTCCATCTGCCATCTGTCTGTACTCTGGTAACCATAGCAACCACCATCTGCCTGACTTAATATTATCAAGTCCACTCCTGAAAGAGTGCTGGACAAGGGGTTGGGGCCTGGGAGGTGGCAGCCTTTCGTGGACATCTTGGACAAGTCCCCTGCTTTCTCTGGGTCTGAGTCTCCCCTGCATAACAACAGCTTTGAGCCACATGCCTTGAAGGGGTCTTTCTCCCAGGAACAGAATACCACCCCAGGGAAAAATTCCCGGAGCCCATCAGCACTAAGAAGCTTTGGGTGGCCTGGTCAGCATTTCTTCTGTGTCCTGTGCGTGTGCCATTAGTGCTACCTGTCTCAGACAAAGGGAGCTGCCTGTGAACCAACTGCTGAGGAGGCAGATTGTAAAGACAGTGACAGAACTACCAGAAGGAAAGACGGGAAGGTGTCGGTGCCTCGGGCACAAGCATTCCACGGAGAGAGGGGCATCAACCATGCCTCCTGGGGCCGCTGTGGCTGAACAGGAAAACAATCGGGCTTAAAGTCACTGGGGGAGCCAGGAGCTACCCAGGAGTACCTCCCCCCCCCCCCCCCCCCCCCAGCCAGCACTGTCCTCCATTGGAGCCTGAACTAGGAAAGAGCCGTGGTGACTTTTCTGTGTAACCCAGAAAAGGGCCTGCTTCATCAGCCTCTTATTGTTTCCCTGTCTAGCAGGCTTCCTGCCCCATCGCCAACAATCCATCAGAATCCTGGGTTTGAGCACATTTCCATGGAATATTTGGAAGTAGAGGAGAAAAACAATACCAAGAACTATTTAAGGCCTGGAAAAAGAGCCACCAGGTGTCTTTCCGGAAGCTCTAACTTGGGCATTTGGTGTAGACTTCATCTCCCAGCTCAGGCCAGAAATCTCGAGAAGCCTGAAGCACAGGATGCTTGGCAGCATCCCAGGGACTGGCCAGCCATCACACTTACCATCCAGACAGACTAGATGGGTTGTTCTCTGAAAGCTCCTGGCCATGTCATACCCCCACACACAGGCAAAGCAGGCTAGCTTTTCTCGACATCCATAGACGCTGACTGATGTTTTGGTTTTAAAAAAATTACCCAGGACAGTGATCAGTTAGGGCATCAGTGGATGGGCAGTGGGATGTTAAGCTTTGAAGACCCTGGCAACTGAGAGTTTTTTTTACTCATTTCCTTAAAGTAGGATACTTCAAATTACGTGCACTTCAGACTGGGTCAGCCTCTTTTCAGAGCTCAAGTTTCCAAAGGTCTCCTCCTCTAAGGATGGACGTTCCCTGAGGGCCTTAGTCTGGGTCTCACTGGATACCCAGTATCCTGGTGCTCTGTCTTGGTGACTCTTCAATCCCATGTGGGACTTCTGCTCTCTGGGAATCCTCACCTTCCCTTCCTCTCTATTCAAACAATCCACTTGGCGCGGGAACCACTCCAATCCCCATTTTCAAAAAACTGAAACAGCAGGTTCTTAAGCATCCATATCCCTGTTTGCTCTAGGGCAGGCAGGGTGTAGATTTCGCCCCAGTCTCCCCAACATGAAATTAAGATGCTAAATACTGTCCCTGCAGGGGAGACTGAGGCCCAGGTGGTGTCGTCCACTTCTGTGCAATAAAATTCTTTGTCCCACACCTTAGAGCATTGAGTTCCCGCTTTTTTCCATCTGCCTGGGCCTTTCGGAGTTAAACCCCACTCACCGAACTCGCAGGGGCCATCGCGTGCCTTGTGCAGGTGGCCAGGGTGCATGCGGGGTGCGTGCCGGGCGCGCAGACGTAGCGCGCAAATGCTGGAGTAGGAGCGGCCGTCGGAGCCGCAGACCGTGCCGCGCTGCGCGCACACGCAGAGCCCGGTGCCCTCGGGCGCCGTCCCCGCGGCGCGACTCGCGCACACCAGACCGGGGCCACAGCGTGCGCCCACCCGTCCCCCGCAGCTTGCGCCCTCTGCGCCCAGGCAGCGTGCGCAGCAGCCGCACTCATCGCGCGCGGAGATCCAGGGCGCTGGGCAGGGCGAGGGCACGGGGCAGCGATCCAGCCGACACGGGCTGCACTCGGGGTGTCGTCTGCCCGCGTCGCGGAGCCCGAGGCCCCCGGTCAGTGACGGCAGCAGCAGGAGCAGCAGCGGCAAACGCGGCATGGCCGGCTCCCGGACGGACGGCAGCAGCGCCTCTGCTCCGCTTAGCGCTCGGCGCGCGCAAAGCCACCGCGCCCGCCCCGCGCCCGCTGATTGGCCCGGCCCGCACCGCGGGGCGCCCCTCGGCCCGGGACCGACGCCGCGCGGCCCTACCGGCGCGCCGAACAGCAGGGAAGTCTCCAGAACAGCTCTGCCACCTCCGATTGAATGGTGGGGATGGGGGCGGTGAGGTGGGGGAGCCTCCCGGTCCAAACGACAACTTGTCCACCAGTCTCAAATGTTATGACTCTCAATCCTCCCACCAGGATGCCCTATTTTATTTTGCCCTCTTTCCAGTTTTGTTTGGTAAAAGAAATTTCTAGTTTAAGATGTCAGATT